>NC_068444.1:39417563-39602563 GCF_023373465.1 Oncorhynchus keta | reverse complement strand
CCTTACAATTCCCAAACAAAAAGGCTGTTCATCTAGTACTGTACTACGGATCGTCTGTAATGAGGTCACATTAGAATAACTGTATGATTTCATGCATAATCCATTGGCTTAAATACATTAGCAGAACATCCAAACCCACAAATGGTAGTGACTTGAAATGGCAAATTAATGGTTAGGACTTGTGTTGTTGTCACCCGTCTCACTTGTCTCACTTCCTCCCTCTCTCTTGTTTATGCAGGAAGTGAGATGAAGAAATGGGTGTGAGGACAAGACCCCCCATCTCTCCGACTGCGCCGAAAGCGGAGTGGGACAGTGAGCGTGCGCCCCGCCAACCCGCGAGTTCTTAAGAGAGTCTGATAGAACATATAGGCTGAGCGTACCGGTTGAAAGAGAGCGAAAATGAGAAAGCGAGTGACTCACGCTCTCCTCCCTGCTCATCCATCCCATCCGTCGCTCCATCTGGTTTGTATTTGTTTGGATGTTTCTCCACCTCCAGCCTCTGGGTAGAACCAGTGCCAAGCCCACCGCGGAGAGGGTACACTGGGTTGGAGAATGCCTGGGCCTGCCTCTTGGCTGGGGTATGGGTGGTGGGCTATGATGGGGAAGGGAAGGGCGGACTTGGCTGGTGATGGGACTCGGATGGACCGCACTCCGGCGATGACGCGAACATCCATCGATCATCCGTCGCATTGGTTGATAGTTTATCCCCTCTGCGCTGAGGACGGGAACCCAGTGGTGTTGAAGGGGGTGTTGGGGCGCATTGAGGCGTGCTCAGTTGACAGTCCGAGACGTCAGAGAGGACGTCACACAGTGGGCTGGCCGGTGCCAGGACTGACAGACTGGCCAGACGTCTGTGAGATCAGTTTCTGAGACTGGCATCTCATAGGACTGGCATCAATACCAGGCTGGTAGACTCAGCTTGTCAGATAGGATGAGAAACTGTTTTGGACTCAAAATCTGAATACCATGTCTAAATGTAGTGTTTTTTAGTTATATATTTTGTATTATTATTATTATTTTACCTTTATTTGACCAGGGAAGACCTATACAGTACAAATATAAGCATTATACACAATTTATACATATAAACACATTATATCATGCTGTATGGAGGACATGATTTGTTTTTGCAGTCCCAGCCTTATTGCCTTTGTTTAGTTTAGTCCTCGTCTTGTCTAAATAAAAGAGGCCTAAGCAGAACCCTACTGCCAGCAAATCCTTTGTGCCTGCTGATGACAACTTTGTGACACTTCCCATGCAGTGTTTCTGAGGGGTGGGTTATATTCAAAGCCTGCTTTATTGCTTTATTGCTGAGGAAGTGTAATTGTGTGTGTGTGTGTGTGTGTGTGTGTGTGTGTGTGTGTGTGTGTGTGTGTGTGTGTGTGTGTGTGTGTGTGTGTGTGTGTGTGTGTGTGTGTGTGTGTGTGTGTGTGTGTGTGTGTGTGGGGGGGGGGGTCAAGACTTGGGAAGGGAGGCTTAGTAGGGTCTGGGGGCTGTTCTGGTGGTGGGGGGGTTAAGCTTAGTTTAATGACATCTATATTGTGGAGTTTGATTAGCATGCCCCCCGTGCGGTTTTCTCACCCACCACTCACGAGGAGGAAAAATGACCTCTCTCTATAGCGCTCATATCACCCCAGCTCAATAGCTCTGAATGGAGAGGCCCAACCAAAAAGGTGACATCATTTGTACCCAGGAACTGATTGCCCAATCAGGGGCCTCCTTGATGACATCACAACCTTCTCGTTCTCACCCATTCCCTTGGATGCTGGGTTGCAGTGGAAATGAATACTTCACTGGAATTAGTCATAGTTTGATGGCCTGTAAAGTTTGATGTGGCTGTGTTTGCGGAAAAAAAACAAGTTTGGGGGTGAGTGACATCTTAGCCAAACACATGGCATGGCAACACAGTGCAGCTTGGGAGAATGAAGGCTTTCAAGCTTTAATCAGGTGGGGATTATTTCAGAGGTAAGATTCAATATTTGGCAATGTGCAGGTGTACATTACATATATGCATACACACATACAGATGTGCACATCATATGCACATACACACACACACACACACACACATACACACACGGTCGTCTCCTCAGATCAGCCAAAGTTTGTTCTTCCCATGGTGCTTTGTGTTTCAGCTATATCCCAGCCACGGCGTGTCCCTCTGAACTCCCAGAACTTCATCAAAGAGGAATGAACAGAAAAAGAAAATGAAAAAAAGAGAGCGAGGCCTGTTTTTATAATCACATCCCCATGGGATTCAGCTGTAGAGGTGAGGGGGAAGTAAACAATTTTGTTTATCGTTTTTTTTCTTCTCTTCTGTTCCCTCTTGTTTTTTTACTGAGGAATGGGGGGTGATTAAGACCTTCCTCCTTCCCTTCTCTCCTCTGTTCCCCCCCCATTTCTGTTTTGGGGTTAAAAAAAAAATCCCTTGGTAATTCATCTTCAACAGAATTAATTAGACTGGAAAGAGAGGGATAGAGAGAGAGAGATTGAATTTTACAGCTGAAATAATCCCCACCTGAATAAAACTTGAGCGAGGGCAAGAGAGAGAGAGCGAGAGAGAGAAAGAAGTGCAGGGGGAGAGAGAGAGAGACAGGAAAATACAGAGAAGGGGGGAGGGATTTGACGTTTTCTGAGTACCGTGTTCCTATACTGACTGTGTTCAATCGCATGGCAGGAATTAGCAGCCCCAAATCATGTTTGCGCAGAGCCCAGTGGCTCTCAGCTGAGTCTCGTTTTCAAAGTTTGGATGTGGGAATGAAGAGAAAACAGAGGGGGAATGGGAGTTGATAGAGAGAGGAGGATGTTAGTGAGAGAGAGGGAGGGAGGGAGAGATGGGAGAGGGGGTTGATAGTAAAGCGTGGGAGAGGATGCTAGGGTAAGAGAGGGGGATAATATTAGAGAGAGAGAATGAGAGGGGAATAGGGGGTTGGGTTGTGGGATGTGAAGATGATGATGAGGGGCCTCTTTTCTCTCTGCATTGGAGCTCCTGCTCACTTTTGATTGGTCTCCCAGGGCGTAATGAAAGTGAGCTCCATCCAAACTCTCTACCAGCTGAAACGCAACTCTCAGAAACACAGGAACCAGACCACAAACCTCTTGTGTCTATGTCAGACTGTCAACGCTATGTCAGTCTATGTAGACCTGTAAAAGTCTTTATCGCAAACCAAGGCAATTTCCAGACGCATTTTGTTTTTATGGGTTAATGATTTGATTAGCCTGTAGATACTCTGGCACTAACTAATTGGTTATTGTGGAGAGACCCTGCTGTGTCTTCATTATCTGTTCTCAGAATTGTTCAACCTTTTAATCTCTCTTCCTTCTTTGAATTTCTCATCCTCTGTTTGGTCCCTCCCTCCCTCCCTCCCTTCCCTCCCTCCCTCCCTCCCTCCCTCCCTCCCTCCCTCCCTCCCTCCCTCCCTCCCTCCCTCCCTCCCTCCCTCCCTCCCTCCCTCCCTCCCTCCCTCCCTCCCTCCCTCCCTCCCTACTATGAGTGGGCCTGGAGCAATGTTGGGAAGAATGTTGAGGTCCTGTTCGCAGACGTAGTCCAGAGCCCTTCTCTCCTCCTCTCTCCGCAGCGTCCTGTCCCGACTGGACCTAATTAATGCCATGATCCCACTCACCCACTCTCTCAGTGCTGCAGCAGAGCCATGCTAATGGAATACGCAGCATGGCAGTCCTCCATAGACCGTCTGGGAATGTCTCGTGGAGAGCTTCGGCTCGTTAGTTATATTAGATTCAGAGGTTAGGTGGACGTTTGCTATTGCAATTATGGTGCTGCTTCTACTGTGGCCCGCTTCTTGCCTGCAATGGAGATGGACATTTAGGAGATGTCTCCTTCTCGGTCTGTCTGCTGTCTCTTTCTCTCACTCTGTGTATCTGTATCTCTTACGTCATATCTCCCTGCATTATATATGGGTTTGAACTGTGGCTGTGTAGAGGGACCTTTCCAGCACTCTATACAGTGTATACATATACGGTTGCAGAGCTCTGTTGTTAAGATGAAAATCACATAGTAAAACAGCACTGAGTTGTTGAATATGTGGTCCTTCACTTGGCAGTGATATAATGTAGATGTTTCTCCTGGGAGATGATAGAAAGACAGTCACGTCTGTCTGAAATGGTTGAGATAGCTGTTGAATGAGTGACACATAGAGAAGACATAACACGATGATGTGGGAGCATGCATTAGTGTGTGTTTGCGCACTTATGTGTGCATGCATTTGTGTGGGTGTGTGTGTGGTGTGTGTGTGTGTGTGTGTGTGTGTGTGTGTGTGTCTGTGTGTGTTTGCGCACTCATGTGTGCATTAATTTGTGTGTGTGTGTGTGTGTGTGTGTGTGTGTGTGTGTGTGTGTGTGTGTGTGTGTGTGTGTGTGTGTGTGCGTGCGTGCGTGCGTGCGTGCGTGCGTGCGTGCGTGCGTGCGTGCGTGCGTGCGTGCGTGCGTGCGTGCGTGCGTGCGTGCGTGCGTGCGTGCGTGCGTGCGTGCGTGCGTGCGTGCGTGCGTGCGTGCGTGCGTGCGTGCGTGCGTGCGCATGCGCATAAGGACAACTATAAGAGATTAGGGTGTGTGGAATTAAATTGAAAAAGAGTAAGTAAGTTCTTATTTTCAGTAAACTTAAGGAGGCGGGAGGAAGACTAGAGGCCAGACTGGGAATCTGGAGATACATTCTCACTCGTTATTAGCATCAATATGGAGAGTGACCGAGGGGGACGGTGGTGTGAGAGAAGTAGAGAGCGAAAAGAGACAAACAGAGGCATGAGATAGAGATAAAGAGGGGGGTAAAGATACACATAGAGATGTAGAACTACCAAGAAGGATAGCAGAGTAAAGGAGACAAAGGGGACAGAGGGAGAATGTAACCTAATCCGCTATTTCATGCAAAACGCTGTGTGGTAATGGCAGGTCTGAAAGTGGAAGGTCCTTTTTTTTTGCCTCTTTTTAATGATTATTTTGGGAAACATTCTCTGGGAATGTTCACTAATTGACTTATTAATACCAGCCACACATTGGGGAAAAAAACTGCGTACTGACCCCAGGGCGCTAACTTCAATCTGTTTGTTTCTGAATCATGTTTCTTTTGTCAGTAAATTTAATTGATGAATGCACCTGGTGTATCCGCAACAACCCTGTTTACTGTCAATTATGACCAAATGATTGGGATTTCTGGGAAGTCGCACTCGTAGCACCGTACCCCCGGACCTGACATGAGAGGATACCCAGCGAAGTCTCCAAATAAAAATGAGCCCTGCACACATATTCTAATTACAGTGTCACACAAACAACGTTGTTATTGTGGAAAACGTAATGAGCTCAATTCCCATTTCTTCCCGTCAATAGTCGCTGTTTGTGTCAAGTGGTTTGGGGTTGGTGCACGCTAGACTTTTACGAGTCGTGTGACATAGTATACTCACATTGAACATACACAGAGACGACGCAATACATACATAAACACCGAGCCACGCAAGCGCGCACACACACACACACACACATACACACTCTCTCGCTTTCACCTCAGACTGTTGGTCAGGCCTCATTTAGCAGGGTGTGTAACTGACTCTTAGTAACAAATGGCTCAGGGAAGAGCCCAGGATCCAGTCAGTTCAGCACACAGGTCTCTCTACCCACTGTACACTGGCCAGATATCCTGCCTCCCGACCCCCATCCATCACCTCCACGGCTCCGCGTTATGGATCACATCAGGGGGCCACCTCACTAGACCTAGCCCCAGACCAGTGCACAAGAGTGGGCCACAGCGACACCACTGCCCTGCTTAAGATGCCCCGGCACGTCCAGAGCTACCGCCATACTTTCTCATTCTGTCCAGCGCCACCGGCAGGGGGAAATGATGACAAATGCCCTCTTTAATGCGTCTGTTTTTTCTTTCTTCTTCAGTTTGTTCTTCATCCAGGGAAGAAGAAGAAAAGGAAAACCAGAACGTTCCGTTTTACGACGACTCAGCGCGCGGCGTTTAGTGGCTTGACCTTTTAGGGGTTGACGTAGCTGGCGGAGGCTGAAGATGAGGGGGATTCAGAAGGAACTCTCTAGGGATTTAGGCTCTGTCTCCTTTGGTTACGCCAGCTGGTCCCGTGATATGTGTTGACAACGTACAATGGTGAGGGACTGAGGATCAAGTGTCAGATAAATAGGCTGCCGCTACAGTGGGTATTATCGAAGTAGAGGCATCATCATATTGGGATTTCTATTATTGCCTGCTCCTCCCAATGGGAACACACTGGTCGAAATCAATGTTGTTTCCACGTCATTTCAATGGAAATACGTTGAACCAATGTGGAATAGACGTTTGAATTCATGTCTGTGCCCAGTGGGTTATGTTTAGAAGTCAATGAGCGACTTAGTTAGTTAATCACAGGAAAAACGGTATGTTCGACATTTTGCCGATTTTATTTAACTCCGACGTGAGTCCGTATCAGTGTCCACACCACAAAGTTACCCATTTGACACCATTCCACTTTGCTGTCACTGGGAAAGAGTGAGAGGGAGAGAGACGTAGTTATTATCCCACAGCTCCCCCACCTTATCAGTGCAAAGGACACAGAGGTCACATTTCCCTGCAGACTCGGAGTAATCTCCGTGTGTGATTGGTTAGGTGCTGTTATCATCTCTGGACCAGCCTTATCACTATTTGCTAGGTTCATTATCCATGGTGACTTCCCTTTGGAAACAGAAAGACCGATTTTCAGAGGGCAACTGCGATCAAACAGTGTATGGCCTTGGTCTTGACTTGTTTGCACTTGCTTGCATCGTTGGGATTTTTTCATGGCGACGTGATGTGTTATTGGAGTGAGAAAGGTGTGTACATTGAAAGAATGATCAAAGGTAGCAGCAAAATATCTCCTTAAGTGTCAAACTTAACACTGTATAAACGTATAGGTTTATCATGTGTTTACGACTTATTTGCTCTTTCAAATGCATCTGCGTCTGAAAAGATGACAAGACAAAAGGACAGGAATGATTTGCGAGCTTTCCTTTCTAGAACATTGGTCACATGCAGAACGGAGTCCAATCTTTAAGCCCAGAATTAAATCGGCTAATTCAGGGTTTAGCCGCATCATTCAGTTTGAGTGTGCATTTTATTCCTCTCGTCTAATCTGACAACTGGTTCCCAGGACTGCGGTTCTCCCATCCCCTCGTTGGCTTGTTCAGGATCAGCAGACTAAATTGAATATGGCTTGAGGTTCCTGGCCAAACTTTGCAAGCTCGGATGGGAATGACAAAGAAGCTTAAAAACCAAAGTATCCCTTTATTAGGCAGCACATGTGCCGGATTATCTGACGTTTTTAAGTAGGGAGATTGTGTTTCCCCTCCCTAATTTTCCAGCGTTTAATGTCTACGTCTCGCAATCTAGTCTCCGTGCCTGGGCCAGGCTCGTGTTACTCGGCTTGAACGGTGGAGTGACTCCTGGTTAAAACCAATAAGCCCATCCGTTCTGCTCGCCTGCTCTGAGGTGTTTTTCCCCCTCAAGATCCTGTGGAAGCGGAATGCTGAGCAACATTCCGGGAAAGAAAAAGAGAACATAACACAGAACATCAGACGAACAAAACAGACAAGCGAATCGTGGGTTCTGACAGTTGAAGTCACAGCGGCGGGCAGGGAAGGGCCTCGTGTTTTCTGTTTACCTCCTCTTTTGTCCTCCTTTGCAGAGGCCCTGATTGAAATAATGAAGAAATTAAGACCCGCAGATTTTTCTCTAATTCCGACTCCAAAGAAGAGAAGCTTTGTCCGGCCAACAGGGCCAGTTTGAAATGCATCCTGGATAGTTGATGCGGCCCCGATTTGTTATCGGCAGTCCCCCAAATCTGCCTGGACTGTCTTGTCTATCTGGCCTGTAACTCGAGCTCAGAGCTGCTTTTTAGAAATGGGGAGATAAAAAGAAAAGTTGAATCATAATAATATTTTTAGAAGAGTATCTTAGATCCTCTCTTTGTCAAGCAGACAAATCAGTTCCCCATTGTGTACTCCTACCCCCTCCTGTTAATCAGGTTCTTACATGGGCAGATGAAATGGATAGCCCTGCTGTATGTCTGAACCAGTCTGGTTATTATGCAAATATGCCAGTACTAGAGACAACAGTGAAGAACTGGAATGGGTTACAAAGCTAAGTTGTCTCTTTCTTTTTCTACATCCCTCTCTCTCTCTCTTTAGACCTACTGTGAAGACTAATTTAAGTAAACAGGATGTGGGCTTTTCGACCCATTCCACCAATGTCATTGCATTGAAAGGAGGCCTCTAAACTAACGTGGAATTTAAATTCCCAAACCATGTGTGGACATTCTTTGCCCTCCCTTGTGCTGAGAACCTGTTTAAATGGAACCTCATTTGGGAATATGAAAATATCAGAGACACTAGGTGGTGGCATGGCATGTGAGAGTGGGTCCAAGTTGACAATGGGCTTTTTCGGTCAACACCTTCAAGTGATGTCAATAGTGTTGAAAATCTGACCATACACAAATACGAAGCAGTAAGGACAGATTCAGTTTGTATTTTACAATTATTCACGGGGGAATTGCCAAAAAAGAGCAAACCACAAAAGCTTTTTACAAAGTAAATAACCAGTAAATGTCTATTTTTGGCCTCCTGAACAGGAAAGAGAGGAAATGTATTCCAGCTCTTTCAAACAAAGATGTGCGAGGTAAATGATTCAGCATGACTGTGTGCCTGGCTACTGGGGCTGATAGGGGTCAGAGGTTTATTCTGGCTGTCAGGGGTCACTGGGACCCCCTGTGTGTTGGACAGGCGGAGAGCTAATGTAACAGGTGACCCCAGGAGGATGATCTTTCACCCCAGGGTGACTCATGGGTCTTCCAGCTGTGGGGAAGAGTGATGGGACAGTCCTCAGGGCTTGGGTCCACTCCTAGAAACCTATTTCCCATCCTCTGTTTTTCATCCCGCCATGTGGGATTACTCTCTGAGAGACATGTGTAAAGCTCTAGGACACAACGAGGCTAACCTGGTCAAATAAAGGTTAAATAAACAGACATATTAAATTATAGCTCCATATCAAGTTTCAAGTTGTAATGTCACTTAATGTAAGGGGAGAAATCCCCTAGTAGTCAACCAGGGCCTGGGGGGGTGGTTGCCACAGACTACCGCCACCTCCTCCTCCTCCTTCACCTCCCCTTACACCTCCTCCACCTCCCCAACTTCCAGCTCATGACCTGGACCTGGGGTCAGCAGGGCTTATAGCCACCGTCCATAGGGAATTAGCCATAGCCCAGGGGAGAGTGTGCATGTTTATGTTGTATAAGTGTGTGAATGTTATGCGTGCCCATTAAATGGACCATATGTCAAGGTTCATTGTATTCCCAGTGAATTAAGGGCTAGTGTACTTTACTGTATAAAAGATTTTAACCACACCATATCCTGACAAAAACTAGAACAGGCTGTACCTGCCCTGTGAGTAGTCTGGTGACTCGCACAGCCTGTTGAGGTTGACCTGTCATAGACTGCCTTTTAACTAAGTAACAGATGGGAATCTCTCTCTCTCTCTCTCTCTCTCTCTCTCTCTCTCTCTCTCTCTCTCCCCAGTGCCAGAGGGCGTGAGACAGTGAGTAAGTCTCTTAGAATGAGCTCAGGTCAAGGTAAGCAGACATATTAACCTGATGAGAGCAAGATATATATCACTGTCTCACTCACCCCCCTGACTCTTGCCCTCTGGCACTGAAGAGAGGTAGACTATATCACTGGGCTGATCCTTGAAGATTGTTGTCTTCATGTTTCAGTGGCGTCACACTTGACCAATGGCACATGTGGTAGCATTGCATTGCATGTGGTAGCAGTGCAGTGTCTGTGGTAGTGCTGCCAAATGCCCAGCCTTAATGTTATTTCCCCTGCTGGTTCCTCCCAGGCCTGTTTTAACAAGTAACTCTGGCGGAGAATAATCCACTTAAAGTTGACCAGATTAATCCCCATGTCTTAGAAGGTGCATACACAGTGTACTATGCATCAGTTAGGCCCAAGATGTTGGTGTGTGCTTGTGCATGTGTGTGGTCAGCTTTCATTCCCCTGCATTCTCCACAGGGAGGCTTCCAGATCGATTTGAACTGATTTCTATTCAAAATAATCATGGGAAAAGTATAGCCAATTATTAAGACTAGCTCCACCACCTACAAGAATCTAGTTTCACTATATTTGTCCCGACTCCCACTGCTCGCCTTCGCTCTCCCACACAGTCGGCTACACTTATCAACCAATAAACATTTAAATAATGATGTCATCGATAAGGGCCCGACAAGGAGCCATTTTGGCTGCATGTGGGCTCTTTTTTTTTAAAATAAACTACTACCGGTACAGTAACAAAGAGGAGGGAGAAGAAAACAGGCAACATGTTGTCTCCCACGAATGATGCAACACCCCCCATTTGGCCAATTGAGATATCGCTTGTGACTAACACATGTCAGTTGTGGTGGGTGACCACAGATTATCCATTATATTGACCAGAGCATCAAGTGGCTGCTCTTACAATGAAAAAAAAAATATTCAAAAATGGAAGGCAGTTAGCTAATCCACTCTCTGTACTCCATGTCATGTACCAAAGTCTTTGGCAATGACAAGGAGGGGCAAGGACTTGAATGTTAGCTTAAGACTGGTACTTAAAGTAGAAGGCAGTCAGGAGGAGGCAAGATCAGGTGGGACCATTCTAGCCAATGAGAGGGCAGATACACGTTTCTCAAAGTTGCCAGGATGTCACGTGTCCTACAGTACACTCGTAACAACCTAAGCACCAGGGAAACGTCTATTCAGTCAAATAAGCCACACGTTTGAAATAAGCCATTGCATTTTTTGTTAGCCAAATTCTGCACTCTCCCATTGATCGACCTCCATACAAAAACTCCCAGCTTGGTGAGTGAAAAAAAGAAATAAATAAAAAACATCACCTGCTGAAGATGACCGATTTTGGGCCCTGTTATCCCTCCTGCTTCGCCTCTTCCTCTCTAGTGTCTCTCACAAATAACTCCCTCCTTGGGCCAATCAGTGTCATTTTGTAAATGCTAGATCTTGTCAAAATCGGGCAAGTTCTGTCTGAGATATCGTGTGTGACTAATGGACGGGCGGATACTGATCCACAGTCCCCTCACCTATTTCATCGTGGGGGACAACAACCACAAAGAACTCCTTTTATAATAATTTGGTTTGGGCAGTTAACCCAGCAGTGTATGTGCTAAAGGGTAGTCATTGGTAGAAGCAGGAGGAGCTACAGTGGGCCAGAGGGGACAAACTGGTTTTTGCAGAATGATAAATCGCTCCGCTTGAATAAACAGTGTTGGGAAATGCATAGAGCTGTCAACCAGGATTACAATGTGAACGATGATTATGAAAATGCAATAAACAATGGTAACTCATGTATGAACTCACACATGAATTTGGTCATGATTGATATACAGTTTATGTAGGGCCTATATAGTTTATGTTGGGTGATGATATGGAGGCCCTTAGGTACTTTCTCATAATGTTCTGTTTGTGTAGATAAGAGCTCAAATCTGGGATGCCTTTTATGTTTTACAAATCACCTATCCTCAAATCATTCAAATATATATCTCACTGTAGTTCAGGATATTCTAAAGTACACTCAGATCCCCTGTATATACAGTCTTCTGAATAGAGGAGCCACATTTTCCAAGAGCATTCTGGGTAGGATAATGGCATGTTTGAAGAACCTCTACATCGAAGGTATCCGAGATAATAATCGCATCATAATGACTGCAGCCCTCTATATGAGTCATCAGATTGCATCTTTCTTGAATGACATAGGCTAACCTGAGAGGCAGCCGAAAGGAGATATGGGGCCAACCCTTGAAGTGAGAACATGTCACAAGTGACACAGCCCGATTGCAATGATGATGTTGGAAATATAGGTGATGGTGTTCACTGTTCTTTTGACTTTGGGAACAAAGTGTCTCCATCAGAGCAATGATAAGGGTGTTTACAGACATTTCATGCCACACACACACACACACACACACACACACACACACACACACACACACACACACACACACACACACACACACACACACACACACACACACACACACACACACACACACACACACACACACACACACACACACACACACACACACACACACACACACACACATATAGCCACACACACACATAGCCAGACAGACATAGCCACACACACACACAGCCATACACACAAACACACCTCGAACCGTATCTATACATCACCCTCATACACCCAGCTCTGGCTTGACTCTAGTCATACATACAAACTCTGTGCCGCACTGCCAGCCCTGCAGCCATGGGTGGAGGAACACAGAATAACAGGGTAGCGGTGATCAGGCCTCATGTAGTGTTTCTCGGGTAAACAGGAACCAGAACTGTGTGAAGGAGACTAAACATGTTTTAGAGTGTGATTGGTAGCTTATGGACGAGCCACAACGTTACAGCTGCAAAGTAGAGTTGGATGGATTCTGATGGCAGTACTGCCCATGTGTTGTAAACTCCAACTAGCCGCTGTAAAACTAGCCCGCCATATCAATGCCTGTAATATGGCGGGATTTGAGATTTGTGCCAGCTGAGATGCGACACAGTTTTTAAAAAGTATTTGATGTAAACTTTATTTCACCAGGGAGTGAATCTGATCCACGATCAATGCAGTTAAGTAAAATGAGGTCTCTTTTACAGATGAGCCCTGAATTACAGAAAATACACACATCCAAATATAAATACAAAATGCAAGCAGAAAGAAAGAAAAACACAGTCAGGAAAAACACACTCATTCATCAGTAATAAGGTCCTCAATCAGCTGTCTGAATCGCCCGAGAGCACAGGTCTCAAACTCATTAGACGGAGGGGAGAGTAGCTTCATTGAAAAGGAAAAAAC
This sequence comes from Oncorhynchus keta, assembly GCF_023373465.1. Taxonomy (NCBI): domain Eukaryota; kingdom Metazoa; phylum Chordata; class Actinopteri; order Salmoniformes; family Salmonidae; genus Oncorhynchus; species Oncorhynchus keta. Next base: position 39,589,692 of record NC_068444.1, on the reverse strand, counting down.
AAAAACCTGCAGGCACTCCATGGAATGAGTTTGACACTCCTGCCCTAGAGTCACAAAAACATCATATTTAAGAACATTTTCAAGATTTCTCCACAAATAAGGTGCAAGAAAAGTAAAAGTTGATTTACCTAACTCAGGAGACACCAAAGGAATTTCCAGAGTTAGCCATCCCTGAGACCGGGTGTTGAAACTCGTATGTCTAAAGTTTAGTAAAGATCAGTACGCTGGGACTTTTAGTTAAAGGGCTTTATGAAAACATATCAATGACTTCAAAGAGGGCCAACCAACTTTTTGGTAGAGGATGCAGCGATGAGTACTAAAATTGTCGCCCATAATAAAGCGCAGTGCGCTGTGATAAACGGCATCTAATGGCTTTAATGAAGTGGCAGCTGTGGTCATATAGATGATGTCGCCATAGTATAGGACTGATAGGAACGTTGACTGACTAATCTGCTTTCTACTATTTAGTGAGAGGCAGGACTTATTTCTATAGAAGAAGCCCATTTTTATTCTCAGCTTCTTAACTACCTCACATTTTTTAGAAGACAGATTTTCATCTATCCAGATGCCCAGATATTTGTAAGCATGGACACGATCAATATGGACACCATCCAAAGTACACATGCTTAAATCATCAGAGTTATTCTTATGCTCTCTAGAGAACAAGATACAGTGTACTTAGTTTTACCTGCATTCAATATTCATTTCAGGTCAATAATGTTTTTCAGTAATACAATGAAGGCAGACTGTAGTTCAGATAGAGCCTGGTCAACCCTGGCCAACCAAGTGCAGAAAAAAACAATTGGACAGACAAGTCGATATTATTAATGTAAACAGTAAAAAGTACAGGACCCAGAATCGACCCCTGCGGGACACCTTTCGTAATATGCAGGAAACCGGCTTAAGACCATCAGTAAAAATACATTGAGTTCTATCTGTCAAGTAATTTAGGCCAATTGAGGAAAGCCTCTGAATTAGCAGTTAATGATCAACATTATCAGATGTCTTTGACAGGTCAATGAAGAGGGCAGCACAATGTTGCCTTTTATCCATACAGTTAACCACCATTTATTACTAGGGATGCAGCAGAGATAGTGCTATGACCTGGTCTAAAACCCAAAAGATGTACAGTGCCTTGCAAAAGTATTCACCCCCTTGATGTTTTTCCTATTTTGTTTCATTACAACCTGCAATTTAAATGAATTTTTATTTGGATTACATTTAATGGACATACACAAAATAGCCCAAATTGGTGAAGTGAAATGAAAAAAATAACTTGATAAAAAAGTGTTTAAAAAAATGTAAAACAGAAAAGTGGTGCGTGCATGTGTATTCATCCCATTTGCTATGAAGTCCCTAAATAAGAACTGGTGCAACTAGTCAGACAGACATTTAATAAAATAAAGTCCACCTGTGTGCAATCTAAGTGTCACATGATCTGTCACATGATCTCAGTATATATACACCTGTTCTGCATCACCATAAAGCAAGGTGCACCACCAAGCAAGCGGCACCATGAAGACCAAGAAGCTCTCCAAACAGGTCAGGGACAAAGTTGTGGAGAACTACAGATCAGGGTTGGGTTATAAACGTTGAACGTTGAACATCCCACGGAGCAAATTTCAATTAAATTTAAAAAATGGAAAGAATATGGCACCACAACAGACCTGCCAAGGGAGGGCTGCCCACCAAAACTCACAGACCAGGCAAGGAGGGCATTAATCAGAGACAACAAAGAGACCAAAGATAATCCTGAAGGAGCTGCAAATCTCCACAGCGGAGATTGGAGTATCTGTCCACAGGGCCACTTTAAGCCGTACACTCCACAGAGCTGGGCTTTACAGAAGTGGTCAGAAAAAATACCATTGCTTAAATAAATAAATAAATAAATAAGCAAACACGTTTGGTGTTTGCCAAAAGGCATGTGGGAGACTCCCCAAACATATGGAAGAAGGTACCCTGGTCAGATGAGACTAAAATTGAGCTTTTTAGCCATCAAGAAAAACGCTATGTCTGGCACAAACCCAACACCTCTCATCCCCCGAGAACACTATCCCCACAGTAAAACATGGTGGTGGCAGCATCATGCTGTGGGGATGTTGTTCATCAGCAGGGACTGGGAAACTGGTCAGAATTGAAGGAATGATGGATGATGCTAAATACAGGGAAATTCTTGAGGGAAACCTGCTTCAGTCTTCCAGAGATTTGAGACTGGGACGGGGGTTCACCTTCCAGCAAGACAATGACCCTAAGCATACTGCTAAAGCAACACTCAAGTGTTTTAAGGGGAAATATTTAAATGTCTTGGAATGGCCTAGTCAAAGCCCAGACCTCAATCCAAATGAGAATCTGTGGTATGACTTAAAGATTGCAGTACACCAGCGGAACCCAACCAACTTGAAGGAGCTCGAGCAGTTTAGCCTTGAATGGGCAAAATTCCCAGTGGCTAGATGTGCCAAGCTTATAGAGACATATCCCAAGAGACTTGCAGCTGTAATTTCTGCAAAGGGTGGCTTTTACAAAGTATTGACTTTGGGGGGAGGGGGGGGGGGTGAATAGTTATGCATGCTCAAGCTTCCAGTTTGTTTGTCTTTTTTCTTGTTTGTTTCACAATAAAAAATATTTTGAATCTTCAAAGTGGTAGGCATGTTGTGTAAATCAAAAGATACAAACCACCCCAAAAATCAATTTTAATTCCAGGTTGTAAGGCAACAACATAGGAAAAATGCCACGGGGGGTGAATACTTTCGCAAGGCACTGTACATCTGTCGGGTTTTAGACCAGCTCACAGCAGTAGAATACATTTCAAAGTTAGCTAGTTAGATTGAAAAGGCCAACTGTCTTTATTGTGGATGCAAACAGGAGGGGTTAGTTTGCTAACAACTTGCTTGGCTCTGTCCTATTCCATTGTCTAATCGCTTGGCGTAAATTGAGCAATGTTCTTTTGTGCAGGACTCATTAAGAGGGTGGAAGGGCTGCGCACCACAGGTCTTTTTCTGTCTCTCCTGTACGCGATAGCCTGGTGTTTTATGAATCTGCCACTGAAGGGCTGTTGTAAGGCAGTGTGTGTGCGTGCGTGCCGAGCGTGCATGTGTGTACATGCAGAGAGATGAAAAGCGAAGCGGCGCTGAGCTCAGAGGGGGAGGGAGTTTGTGTGAGTTTTCGGGTGTGTAATAAGAGCCACTGTTGCAGCGATACACAGGTGGGCCGGTCCTGAGCTCCTGTGGCTGTGTAGGTCACCTGGTATCATTTAGAGCTCTTTGGGCTCAGGACTCTACTCACTCTGGGTGAACCCTGCCAGCTGGCTGGGGACCAGCACAGCGGGGACATTCAACCTCCTCAGAGAGAGGGAGCGAGGGAGGGCGGGAGAGCGAGAGAATGGGAAAGTGAGCAACAAAAAAAAGACTTCAGATTATGTAAGCCACAAAAAAGAGAATGAGAGAAAGGGGCAGAATGGGAAGAAAAAGAGATTAGATGAGGTGTAGGTGCTGGGATGTTGAAATCCTTCCAGACTCATTCAACAACCAGGCAAAAAGGCAGGCAGGCAGGAAGGCTCCAAGCAAGTAGTCAGCAGTGATAGGACAGGAGGAATGTTAGAATCCAGTGTATCAGATTTACTTGCATATGCTAGGAAGATCAGACCACTCAGAGCTGGCAAAATAAACATCCAGTAAATTAAAAGAGAGAAAGGAGTGCTCAGTGCACTTGCAGGCTAAAAGTGACACTGAGTGTGATAATGCTTGTTCTTGTTATAACCACACTTGCCTTTTGGGGTGTGGACAAGCACAATTAGAATCAGCTATAATGTTCCATTCCTTTCATACAGCCATTTGTTCTAGTCGTGCCTTGATGGAGATCACAGGAGGTTGGTGGCACCTTAACGGGCTTGTGCTAATGACTAGAGCGGGAATTAGTGGAATCGTATCAAATACATCAAACACCAGGTGTAGACAGTACCGTGAAATGCTTACTTACAAGTCCTTAACCTACAATGCAGTTAAGTGAAATACGAGTTTAAAAAAAAGATTGACTAAATAAACTAAAGTAACAAACAAAAAAATGTATAAAAGAGCATCAATAAAATAACAATAACGAGGCTATATGCCATTCCATTTGCTCAGATCCGGACAATATTATGAGCCGTTCTCTCCTCAGCAGCCTCTACTGTTGGAGATGTACGAACAGTACATTTCTACCTGGCTGTATTCTGTACGTAAACAGTCACATTACGCCAAGGTACATTACAGTGCTTATGTCTTGTGTGTGGTATCATGATCACCCATCCATCCATCCATCCATCCATGTCAGTGTGAGAGTCCTTAGACAGGATGGTGTCGGCGCAGCCACCTCTTCCCTCCTTCCTCTCTCCTCTTCTCCCCCAGTCCTCCGGTCTTTGCCACTCTCATTTGTGGCTTCTGATTCCCCATTTTAGTGCGGGAACAGAAAAACAAACTTCCTGCATGGCGAGGTGTCACATGTCTCAGAGGAACAAAGCTGCCTTTGTCTGTGTCCTAGCCGTGTCCTGCCCTTATGTGATGAGGGCTGTCTGTCTGTCCACCCTATCCTGTCCTGTCCTATCCGCCTCTCTACCCTCTGCTCTACACTGCCAGGCTGCACACTCTCTGCAGTTCACGAGAAGGCAAGGCTAGTATATAAACGTCACCATGGCAACGCTACGCTTGGATGACACTAGGATAACAAAGCATTATGGGATGGTGTAGTGTAGTGATGCGGTGTGTGGGTTCTTGTTGTGAATGGGATTAGATTATTCTTGTTGTGAATGACATAGTTTGTCATTCACCTGGCTCGTGCCACGTTTTTGAAAAGCTACGTTTTCTCCACCAATGTAGGTGTTATAGTTTTAGTTCTAGTTCTGTTTTGTACTAGAACTATGTATCTGCATACAGTGCCTTCAGAAAGTATTCACACCACTCGACATCCTCCACACAATACCCAATAATGTCAGAATTAAAACATGTTTATTGAAAAGGAAATACAGAAATATCTCATTTACATACGTTTGCACACCCCTGAGTCAATACTTTGGAGAAGCACCTTTGGCAGTAATTACAACTTTGAGTCATCTTGGGAATATCTGTATCAGCTTTGCACATCTGGATTTCTCCCATTCTTCCTTGCAGATTTTCTCAAGCTCTGTTAAGTTAGATGGGGAGTGGCAGTGAACAGCAATCTTCAAGTCTTTCACAGGATTTTAAATGGGATTCAAGTCTGGGCTTTGGCTGGGGCACTCATGGAGTTTCACATTCTTGTTCTGACTCCATTTCCGCGCTTCTTTGGCTGTATGATTGGGGTATTTATCCTGTTGGAACGTAAATCTTCGCCCCAATCTTAGGTCGTTTGCACCCTGAAGCAGGTTCTCATCAAAGATGTGCTTGTTTTTGGCTCCATTCATTGTTCCCTCTGTCTTTACCAGTCTCCCAGTCCCGGGCCCATTAAAAGCATCCCCATAGCATGTTGCTGCCACCATCATGCTTCACAGTAGGGATGGTGTTAGACAGGGGATGAGCTGTGTCCGGTTTTCTCTAGACATAGCGTTTTGCATTCAGTAACATTTTTGTCTCATTAGACCAGACTCTTTTGCCGTATGCTCTCAGAATCTTTCTTGTGCCTTTTTGTAAACTCCAGGCATGCTGTCATGTGCCTTTTTTTTTACAGGAGTGTCTTTCATCTAGCCACTCTTCAACAAATCCCTGATTGGTAAAGTACTGTAGAGACTGTTTGTCCTTCTGTTAGATTCTCCCATCTCAGCCAAGGAACTCTGTAGTTCTGTCAAAGTGGTCATTTGGGTTCTTAGTCACCTCCCTGACCAATGTCCTTCTTGCCCGGTTGCTCAGTTTGGTCCAACGGCAAGCTTTAGGCAGAGTCTAGGTAGTTCCATATTTTTTCAATTTCCCAATGATGGAGAACTATATTCTCTTAGAAACTTTAACACTCTAGAAATTAAATGGTTTTATACTGTTTTTTTTCTGAGGATTCAAAAATGTGAATGGTTAAATAATTCACTCACTCACACACACACCCACACACACCCACCCACACACACACACACACACACACACACACACACACACACACACACACACACACACACACACACACACACACACACACACACACACACACACACACACACACACACACACACACTGAGTGTACAAATGTACAAAACATTAGGAGCTCTTTCCATAACATAGACTGACCAGGTGGATCCAGGAGAAAGCTATGATACCTTATTGATGTCAATTGTTAAATCCAGTTCAATCATTGTAGATGAATGGGAGGAGACAGGTTAAAGAATGATTTTCAAGCCTCGAAGACAATTGAGACATGGATTGTGTATGTGTGCCATTCAGAGGGTGAATGTGGAAGACCAAAGTCCCTTTGAACGAGGTATGGTAGTAGGTGCCAGGTGCACCGGTTTGAGTGTGTCAAGAACTGCAATGCTGCTGTTTTTGTACACTCAACAGTTTCCCGCGTGTCCCTAATTGTTTTGTACATTCGGTGGCTATGCTTCATCATAATTCTCAGAGATCTACGGACAGTTCCTTGGACTTCATGGTATAGTTTCTGCTCTGACATGCACTGTCAACTGTGGGACCTTATGTAGACAGGTTTGTTTCTTTCCAAACAATTGAATTGGCCACAGGTGGACTCCAATCAAGCTGTAGTGACATCTCAAGGATGATCAAAGGAAATTGGATGCACCTGAGCTCAATTTGGAGTGTCATAGTAAAGGGGTCTGAATACTTGTGTAAATGAGATATTTCAGTACTTCATTTTCCATAAATTAGCAAACATTTCTAAAAACATGTTTTCACTTTGTCGTTATGTTGTATTGTGTGTAGATGGGTGAGAGAAAAACATATATTTAATCTGTTTTGAATTCAGTCTGTAACAACAAAATGTGGAATAAGTCAAGGGGTATGAATACATTCGTAAGGCACTGTACATATAATGTACATTATGCATTTTAATGGAGGCCCATCTTGTTAGATTAGATTAGCCAGTTTACCTTTCTGGTAAAAAATAGTTATACATTCCATGTAGTCACTTTGGAGGACACAAGCTCAAGTACACAATACAAATATGATAGAAAAATATGAAATATTCAACAAAACTGTATCAATAAGGCTTGAAATTACTTACACTACTGTACTGTTCAAAGGTTACTTAGAAATGTCCTTGTTTTTGAAATAAATGCACATTTTTTGTCCATTAAAATAACATCAACTTAATTTAAATACAGTGTAGACATTGTTAATGTTGTAAACGACTACTGTGCTGTAGCTGGAAACAGCAGATTTTTTATGGAATATCTACATAGTCGTACAGAGGCCCATTATCAGCAACCATCACTCCTGTGTTCCAATAACACGTTGTGTTAGCTAATCCAAGTTTATCATTTTAAAAGGCTAATTGATCATTAGAAAACCCTTTTGCAATTATTTTAGAACAGCTGAAAACTGTAGTCCTGATTAAAGAAGCAATAAAACTGACCTTCTTTAGACTAGTTCAGTATATGGAGCATCAGCATTTGTAGCATCAGCATTTGTGGGTTTGATTACAGGCTCCAAAAGGCCAGAAACAAATAACTTTCTTCTGAAACTCGTCAGTCTATTCTTGTTTTCTTTCAAAAACAAGTACATTTCTATGTGACCCCAAACTATTGAACAGTAGTGTATATGATTTTTCAACATATCATAATCCAATTATAAAATGACTAACTATAAGATTTCACCTTCTTTATAACTGTAAAATTAATTTTTGTATGTTTAGTGTTAGAGAAAATGTGCATATTTTCTTAAAGTTTGCAAACGTTTGCCCCGATCGCTGTGATCATCTCACTGTGTTCTAGCTTCCTGAGCTCGTTAGGAACTTTCATCTCACATTATTCTTGTCCGTCTATGACAAACAGAATTTTTGTTTTGTTTTAAATCCATTAATTATTTTTGATTAATGGCTATAAATCGATCTCTGAATGTGTCGGCATGTGCTTTGTCAGTGGCTGCGAAGTAGGATTCAGCTAGGAGTTGATGGACAGTCGGAAGAGAAAATTAAATGGTAGGAGGGACATTCCAGCTTCAAGTGGTGTCAGATTTCACATCCTACAGTACGTCCCCTGAAAAAAATACTACCATCTCCATGGGAACCAGGGCTGTCGCTCAATCCAAGCCATTTCAATCTACAATGTCCACAGATCGATTTATAAGTGAAACTGTCAGTTGTAACTGGTACCAGAACCGCACAGGTCCCCAAAACAGGGGACCTTACATCTAAGATGTTAGAAGACTTGGGAAATTTGATAATAGTAGGCTACTTCTGCCTCCTGTTTATTAGCATAGCATGATCCATTATGATTCACTGACTCATTCAATGGTGCCATTTCCCAATCATAGAGATGGAACAGCTTCATTGTGCTGCATATACTGATCACTAAAGAAGTGTGAAATGTTCCATAAACTTCAGAAATCTGCCTTCAGCTGCACCCCAGCCAGGCCCTAACCAACCAAGCACCAAACCACTGTGTCTGACTGAGTCTGAGTGACATTGAGAAATTAACAGGAGGGAATGAGAGTTCTAGTCCAGATGAAAGCACAGGGCCCGGCGACCGGCAAGCATTTTTATTGTCATGTCCTCCCCCTGATAAAAACGATGGTGATGATTTCACTTCAATGGAAAACCCCTTCGTAAACTTTCAGAGTTTTTAATGCGGGACAAACACGAGTCTCCTTGTTGAGTGGCGGAGGGGATGGGTGGATGAGTAATTGGGGTGTTTCAGAATGGTTAGTGGTTAATGAGCGCTGGGGATGTGCCGGGAGCTATTCGGTTCCACTTGGTGAGTTGGGGCCTTGCCTGCCTTGCCTTGTTAGGCTGTTTTAGCTGTTGTGACTGCGGACCAAGCAACCCTTGTGGCAGTTAAACACTGTGTGCCCTGGACAGACTGTGCTCGTGGCTGGACGGACATCACACACCACTGCCATGTCCACTTCCACTACTACATCTTACTTCATTCCATTCCCAGTCCCTCCGGTCCCAATGACAAAACAGGTGGTGATGTGTCCGCCATTTTGAATCGATGAGGAGCCACAACTTGCTCTCTGATAATGAGTTGCCCTTAGCGGATGCTTGAAGTGGATGACGCTGGCCTGGCTTCTGTGTTGTTGAGTAGTTAACGAGCAATATGGAGTAGTGATACAGTGGAGCGAGAGTGACTGATGCATGTCTAATGATGCTGACGCTCGGAGCCAGGCATCCAGCTATCAGCGGGCGCTCGTTGATCAGCTGTCGTCATGCACAGACTAGAGGTTTCCTTGAATTGTAGTGGTTGGGCCGCCACTGTTCGGCTGCCACTCATTTTTAACAAGCCAATAAAAACCCTCCCTCGCCATTGGGGGGAGGGGCCTGTGGGGCCTCACTTTCTCTTAAAAAATTTATGAGATTCCATGTTTCTTTACTGGCAAATTTTTACCTGCATCCTGTAGTGTTTGCAGATTTGAATGTGTCGCTGTTCCAAACGTTGGGGATTTTTATTGATGTTGTGTGACGCAAGCCTAAGGTGTGAAGTATTGTTCATTTTTAACAGTGTGTCCCAAAGAGTAAATACTCTGCATCATTGATGCGTGCTGTGCTCTTATGCATAACATGAGAAAAACGGAGCATTGTAATTGTTATGTATACTCTGTATACCATACATGTGAACATATTGCAGCACAGTATTTTCCTGTTTTCTCTAACCCTTAACCTAACCTTAATCCCAAACCCCTAACCCTGACCCTAACTCCCAACCCTAAACCTAATCCCTAACTAATTCTAACACTAGCCCTTATTGATGAAATCTGATTGTACCCTAACCCTAAACCTAACCCCATTGCCTTAACTTGCATTTTGTCTTGTGGGGACCAGCAAAATGTCCCTGAATTTGTCTTTTTTTTTACTATCCTTCGTCCACACAATGATAATAAAAACAAAAACACACACACGCACGCGAACACACACACGCACGCGAACACACACACACAGTGCTCTATAGAGCTACTGCCTATGATCTCTGACAAAAATCACTGTTTTAGTAGTTATTCAAAGTAAATGAGGCATACTTTTATGACTGCTGAATGCCAACTATCAATCTAAGATCCTGTACTTTTAGGTAGAGATACTTAGAAGAAACTGTTCTCTATATATTCCTCTCTTCTCTCTGTCTGACCGGACAAGTATGCACTCAATGGATTATGGTCACTGTAGTTAATTACCACGTTTTCTATGTAGAATATTGGACTGTTGGAAACTTCATCTCCCTACTACATCGCACAGTTTGGACTTGATCGGATTTATCTGTAAAGAAACTGTGCATTGCGCTCACAGAAAAATAACAAACAGAATGGAATTCAAATAATTGAACTGACTTCCCTCAATTAGTTGTTTAAACCTTCTTATGGTTTAGATCCCGCTAACGGGATCGATATTTACATTTACATTTAAGTCATTTAGCAGACGCTCTTATCCAGAGCGACTTACAAATTGGTGCATTCACCTTATGACATCCATGACAACAGCCAGTGAAAGTGCGGCGCGCCAAATTCCAACAACAGAAATCTCATAATTAAAATTCCTCAAACATGCAAGTATTATACACCATTTTAAAGATAAACTTGTTGTTAATCCCACCACAGTGTCCGATTTCAAAAAGGCTTTACGACGAAAGCACACCAAACGATTATGTTAGGTTAGTGCCTATTCATAGAAAAACACAGAATTTTTTCCCTAGCCAAATAGAGGAATCACAAAAAGCAGAAATAGAGATAAAATTAATCACTAACCTTTGATGATCTTCATCAGATGACACTCATAGGACTTCATGTAACACAATACATGTATGTTTTGTTTGATAAAGTTGGCGTGTTATTGGCACATTATGCTCAGTAGTTCCAAAACATCCAGTGAATTTGCAGAGCCACATCAATTTACAGAAATACTCATAATAAACATTGATAAAATATACAAGTGTTATACATGGAATTATAGATCTACTTCTCCTTAATGCAACCGCTGTGTCAGATTTTTAAAAACCTTTACGGAAAAAGCACACCATGCAATAATCTGAGTACAGCGCTCAGACACAAAAACAAGCCATACAGATTTCTGCCATGTTGTGGAGTCAACAGAAGTCAGAAATAGCATTATAAATAATCACTTACCTTTGATGATCTTCATCGGAATGCACTCCCAGGAGTGTTTGTTTTGTTCGATGAAGTCCATCATTTATGTCCAAATACCTTGTTTGTTTGCGCATTTAGTTCACAAACCCAATTCATGAGGTGCTATCACTAGGTCCAGACGAAAAAGTCAAAAAGTTCCGTTACAGTCCATAGAAACATGTCAAACGATGTATAGAATCAATCTTTAGGATGTTTTTAACATAAATATTCAATAATGTTCCAACCGGAGAACTCCTTTGTCTTTAGAAATTAAAAGGAACGCAGCTACCTCTCACGGGAGCGCACGTGATCAGCTGATTGAAAGAGCTCTCATTCCCTCCTCCTTCATAGTAGAAGACTGAAACAAGGTTCTAAAGACTGTTGACATCTAGTGGAAAACTTAGGAAGTGCAATATGACCCCGTAGACACTGTATATTCGATAGGCAATGAGTTGAAAAAGTACAAACCTCAGATTTCCCACTTCCTGGTTGGATTTTTTCTCTGTTGAAATGCAGGAAGTTAGCTGATTTCTGGGTAGTCTGGCCCTGTACACGCACGCACGCACGCACGCACGCACGCACGCACGCACACACACACACACACACACACACACACACACACACACACACACACACACACACACACACACACACACACACACACACACACACACACACACACACCAACTCATCATCAGAGGTACTTGAGAATGTGTGTGTTTAGTTACAGGTATGTGGGGCGCCATACTGACCAAACAAATCATTTAAGGAGGTCCAGTGTGGTATATATGCAAACTGGAGCCTGTGTTTGCTGAAGAGTCAAAACACTGTTCAACCATCCTATGTGATGTTATCACAGTGAATCTGATAGTCTGCCATGTGGTGGGGTGGATGGGGAATTTGGGTTGGTCTGAGTGAAGCCTTCTAGCCTTAAAGGAGGCACATTCCACACAAGAAGATGGGGGGGATTGTAAATGTCTGCGGACACACACACACACACAGACACACACACACACACACTCACTGCTGAAACAGGTCTGACTCGGGGATGGTTTAGACAAGGAGCAGATTGTCTGTTTGTTTTATCATGTCAGTTATGGAGCATGACCAAACAGATTCTCCCCCTCCCCCCGCTCTCTCTCTCCTTCATCCCCCTTTCATCTTGTGCCCAAACATGCGCCGTGCGGGCGCAAGGACGTAGAGAGGGAAAGAGAGAAAAAGAGCAGTCATGTCAATAAATAGAAAATGAGATTCGTGTTCATCCAGACGAGAGGACGATTACATGTAGAATATACACATAAATTAGGCCAATCATTAGGAAGAGTTCAATCATAAACCGACAGAGAGAATCTCGACTGCATCGTATGATCTGTAACCTTGCTGAGGCCGGGATACGTGTCAGTGTGTGGTAGAACGTGAGATCGAAAATATAAGCGCTGTGTATTTTTCAATGTATGGCCAAATATACTACATGGATTGGATAACCTTGCTGGCTGTTATCACTTTCCAAAATCCAATATCCACATTCCCCCCAGTGTCCACATTTGACATGTGGAGGAAGAGTAGACCGTTCTTCAAATTCATGGTAGCGTCCCTCAAAGGTTGTTATTAGACTTATTATCAAAAGATGCTATGTGACTTTGTGTGGCTAAGATAGCCTATAGTAAGCAATTAAGAAGCTTTCTCTTTATGTCTATCCTGTCACTTTAAAAAAAAAATGTTTTATTGGAACAACAAAGTTGTTCATTTCCTGCTGTAGAGTTGTTTTTGTGAAGCTTGTGAACAATTGTGATACCTGATTCTTAGCTGGTAAATGCACTTGTCAGCCTACTCAACTAACCCTATAAGCATTACAGCACTGTCGCATGAGGCAGAACTCTTAGACTTTGGACGTCTAAGCTTCCATTTGACACACTTTGCCTTTAAAAAGGAGAAAAGTGTATTTGGTCTTCAAACTGAACAGCTGCAGACTGGTGGTTTTCTCCTCCGCTCCTCATTTGCAGTGAGAAACGACGCTGCGGTTTCGGCAACTCTGTCCTCAGACGATTCACTGATGGCCGACCATCTGAGAGTGCTGCCAAGGGATCAATCCTTGCCACATTAACCAAAACACTACGCAACTTTTAACCCGCTTTGACGCGTCTCATAACGCCAGAACCTCTCATCAAAGGTCTGATCGCCAAGTACCACGGCACAGACACAGAGAACAGTGGATGGATGGGGAAAACATCAGTGGAGATGGGGGTAGAAAAAGAAGGAGGAGTAGTACTATTGCCAACTACCCTGAGTTGTTCTGCTAATGACGTCGTTAGATTAGGTTGGGGAAGGTAGGAAATGATTGTGCACATGATTATCCACTCTCCAATCGCCGGGGCCGTTATATTCTCATAATCGCCAATAATACTACTTCACATGTGATCCCTTGTAGGAGCAGTGAGCCAATATGGCATTTTTTCCCGCTGCTCTTGTGGCAGGGTTTGGATGTAAGTAATAACTCTTTTCATTTTTTTCATTGCTTGTCAGACTCACACAAACACAATATCAAAAACCTCCTGTCGGGAGAACATACTAACTCCCCACTGCCTGCCTTCTGTGATATTCTCTCCATTCTGAGATGAAAGGATGGGGCCCTACAGGCTGTCTGGAGGGTAGAGGTGTGTGTGTGTGTGTGTGTGTGTGTGTGTGTGTGTGTGTGTGTGTGTGTGTGTGTGTGTGTGTGTGTGTGTGTGTGTGTGTGTGTGTGTGTGTGTGTGTGTGTGTGTGTGTGTGTGTGTGTGTGTGTGTGTGTGTGTGTGTGTGTGTGTGTGTGTGTGATTGTGAGTAAGGGGGATGGAGTCTCTGAGCTCTGTCATGGTCAGCTGCCAGCCTCTCCCAGCGGACTCTCATCACTTTCTAATAAACACACTCACCTTGAGCCCAAGAGCTAAGCTCATCAGGAGGAGGGAGGGGAGGAGAGGTAGTCAGAGCTTTCTCTCAGCGGTGGACTGTGGGAGTGTATCCACGGCAAAGGTTAATCCTCTTTACTTCTCTTTCTTTTACTTATTTTTTTTCCTTGTCTGTGTTTTTATCTCTTTGTCTTATTTGTCTGCCTCTTGATTCTCTGTTCTTGTTCTCCCTGCCTCTGAGTTTCACTGATCTTTACGTCTTCATCTGGCTTGGCCCTCATGCTGTGCTGTCTCTATACTCCGCTCTGCCAATCTTGTTGTTATGCTAGGTGACACAGTGATGTGCACTGGGCAACGCCTTACAATTGCAAAGCCTGTGATACATGAGATGTATCTGTTTACTGTACATCCACACTATTCCTCAAGAATGTGGCTACAGTATGTCTTCTCGCCAGCACATAATGTACAGTACCAGTCAAAAGGTTGGACACACCTACTCACTCTAGGGTTTATCTTTATTTTTACTATTTTCTATATTGTAGACATCAAAACTATGACATAACAAATATGGAATCATGTGGTAACCAAAAGTGTTAAACAAATCAAAATATATTTTATGTTTGAGATTCTTCAAAGTAGCCACCCTTGATGACAGCTTTGTATACCCTTGGAATTCTCTCAACCAGCTTCACCTGGAATACTTAGTCTTGAAGGAGTTCCCACATATGCTGAGCACTTGTTGGTTGCTTTTCCTTCACTTTGCAGTCCAACTCATCCCAAACCAGCTCAATTGGGTTGATGGTGATTGTTGGGTGATTGTGGAGGCCAGTTCATCTGATGCAGCACTCCATCACTCTCCTTCTCGGTCAAATAGCCCTTACACAGCCTGGAGGTATGTTGTGTCATTGTCCTGTTGAAAAACAAATGATAGTCCCACTAAGCCCAAACCAGATGGGATGGCATATCGCTGCCAAATGCTCACAGAGAGTGTCACCAGCAAAGCACCCCCACACTATCACACCTCTTCCTCCATGCTTCACGGTGGGAACCACACATGTAGAGATGGTCCGTTCACCTACTCTGCGTCTCACAAAGACACGGCGGTTGTAACCAAAAATCTTACATTTGGACTCATCAGATCAAAGGACAGATTTCCACCGGTCTAATGTCCATTGCTCGTGTTTCTTGGCCCAAGGAAGTTTCTTATTATTATTATTGATGTCCTTTAGTAGTGAGTTCTTTGCAGCAATTAGACCGTGAAGGCCTGATTCACGCCGTCTCCTCTGAACAGTTGATGTTGAGATGTGTCTGTTACTTGAACTCTTTGAAACATTTATTTGGGCTGCAATTTCTGAGGCTGGTAACTCTGGTGAATGTATCCTCTGCAGCAGAGATAACTCTGGGTCTTCATTTTCTGTGGCGGTCCTCATGAGAGCCAGCTTCATCATAGAGCTTGATGGTTTTTGCAATTGCACTTGAAGAAACTTTCAAAGTTCTTGAAATTTTCCGCATTGACTGATCTTCATGTCTTAAAGTAATGATTGACTGTCGTTTCTCTTTGCGTATTTGAGCTGTTCTTGCAATAATACGGACTTGGTATTTTACTATATAGGGCTTCTGTATACCACCCCTACCTTGTCACATCACAACTGATTGGCTCAAGCACATTAAGAAGGAAATAAATTCAACAAATTAACTTTTAAAAAGGCACACCTGTTAATTTAAATGCATTCCAGGTGACTACTTCATGAAGCTGGTTGAGAGAATGCCAAGAGTTTGCAAAGCTGTCATCAAGGGTGGCTACTTTAAAGAATCTCAAATCTCAAATATATTTTGATTTGTTTAACACTTGTTTGGTTACTACATGATTCCATATGTGTTATTTCACAGTTTTGATGTCTTCACTATTACTGTACAATGTAGAAAATAGTACATATAAAGAAAAACCCTTGAATGAGTAAGTGTGTCCAAACTTTTGACTGGTACTGTATGTAGCTAATGTATGTAGTTCCCGTACACTACTACTTCGACTGAGCTCTCATGCGGCAGAGTGCCGGAAACCTTATGCAATAGCATGGGAGACCGTCAATTTGTAGCTCAGAGAGTGTGGGGTTAACCACACACGGGGAAACGTTTCCAACGTGACTGCGCTGCGCTAGGCCCTTGTCCTTTTCTGCCAGTACACTGATTGAAAAGTGGTGCCAGCAGAGCAAGCTCTGGGCAGCCAGGGATTTTTAATGTTCACACATGTGCAGGCAGGCCGAGGCAGGGCAGTCGCTCCAAGAATATCAATTAGGGAGCATTATGAAAAAACATACACTTAAAAAAAGACCCCATTCCATCTTCCCACTGTCTATCCCTCCTTCCCTCCCTCTCTCCATCCCTACTTACCCTTCCCCCTTCCATCCCATTGTCCAAGAGAAAGGTGAACAGAAAACTGTTGGGATAGAAACCATGTCTCAGAACGAGCGCTTAAGTTCATCATCAGCTAAATTGAGTTTGTGAGCATCGACGGCGGTTAGGCTGAAAGCGTACCGTGCCAGGAGGGTGTGCGCCAACGCGACAATAGAAGCCATTGTTACGTTTGTTTAGAGTGCAGAGTGCAGTGTCCAGCGTCCCAACCAGATCCTCTTGGAGAGCACAGTCTGTAGGGCTTTGCCAGGAATTAATTGTGCCTAATTTGTACGGAAGTCGGGAGAAATCAACGTAAAAACGAATCTCAAAATATGCACTTTCGGCTGCCACCCATTTTTTTTCTCTCCCCTGTTGTCATTTATGCGGTTTATTTTGATCTTTCAAACAGCTCCAGGATCTTTAGTCAGTTAAACGTTGCTAAACACGGGGTGGCGTTCAAGAGCTCGGAGCCAGGATTGTGTCCGTGGTGTTTGGAGCTTGCAGCATGTTGCTTCTACCATTCAAACCTTAAGGGGGTTAGGGGGGTGACGTTTAAAATCTAAAGTGGCATCCCCACCCCCGTCTCTCTGTCTCGTTCTGCTCACTGCCAGGCTTGAGAATAGAAGGACGAGGGAGTTTCCCTGGAACCTAAAACCTCTCATAGGACAAGGTGAAAGGCTGGTGGGCAGTGTCTGTATGTCTGGCTGGCTGGGTCAGTCTGGGCGTTTGTCCACTTCAGTATAGAACTGTATCATTTTAAAACACAAGTACTTACAAGACTTTTCCCTTTCTAGACCTGTGATGATGATGACGATGGTGATTGATCTTTCAGGAAATTGGTCTTCCATTTAATTAGCTCTCATCTTTCTCTCCGAGCACTCTTCCTCGCCACTCACTTCCCCAACCCCAGTTTGTCCCTGAGGTGATGCTCTGGTCTATTCTTAGTCACCATCACTTCTTCTTGTCACCACGTCTCTGCGGGCCATAGCTATAGCCTAGACATTGTCATGCATGGAGGAGAGTTTCCCTAAGACTGTCCCACCTGCCTGATCATCACAGGATTATAGATGAATCGGTGGACTGTGACAGTACTATGGACGAGGCGGTGGAAAACTCAGAGACAGTTCCCTAAAATGTCCATCACCAAACAAAGATGCATTTGGCTTAAAGGTCAGGGTTGGAAACAAGAAGAGAGGAAGTGGAGGATGATGAGTAATGTCTACTTTACAAAGTTTCATATGGACTTTCTGTCACTTTGATGGGGAAGATCCATGCGAACCTAAAGATGCTTCTGTCTGAAATCATATGTAGGTGCACTAGTGTGTGGTCGGACTTCTAGGATTGAGTGGAGGATTGTTAGCGGAGGATTGTGAGCGGATTGTGAGTGGATGATTGTGAGCAGATTGTGAGAAGAGGCTTGTGAGCGGAGGATTATAAGTGGATTGTGAGCTGAGGGAAAGGTGAGAATTGCATTAATTGCTACTATGAAGATGATGGAATACAGACTTCGTTGGCATTAGGGGCCACACAATGCACCAGTGTGGAGTTTGTTTTCTGAACTGATTAGCTAGTTTCTTACATGAGTCTAGTTGACCAGGAGCAGTGGAAAGACCGGGCCCAGTCTTGGCCTACCTCTGGTTTTCAGTTCTGGTGCCTGGGTCCAGTGGGCCAGACTGACAGCTATGAGTAGGTACCGAGTGCCAACGGCTGACCTCAGTGTTATGACTGTGGACTCCATGTCTGTAGAGATGTAGGTATACTGTAGTATACACCCACGACAAAACCCAATGGAAAAGTGGCACAGAGGGTGGTCAGGGGCTTGGATCGATTTGCCATATTCCCAAGCCCTTACAATCCACTGTTCTCTCTCTCTCTCCCTCTCTTTCTTTCTCTCTCTACCTTCCTCACACTATTTCTCCATCTCTCCCACTCTCTTCCCTCTCTTTCTCTATCTTTCTCTAATTCCCTCCCTCTTTCTCTGTCTTTCTCACTCTGTTTTCCTCTCTCCCACTCACCACTCACGCTATCATAATGAGTTTGGGACTAATCAACAGTTGTGGAAGGCACCAGAGAGATAGAGAAAGAAAGAGTGAGAGCATGTCTGCCAGCCAGGCTCATATGGGTCACCGGCCAGACAAGGACTCAGGGCTCAGGACTCAGGCAGGCTGCCTTGGGAAAAGAAGCCACACCAAACAGGATCCTGGAGAAAAGGTACACTCTGCTCCCGTTCAGTCCCAGTGCTGCTCCTCAGAAATACTTTTTTTTTTCCCAAAAAGGAAAGTATGACATTCAGCCGAATGAACCCCCCTCACACACACACTCACACAGACACACACAGCTCCACACCCACCCACCCACCCACCCATGAAATGAGATGTTATGCTGGAATAAGGAACCCATTTTTAGGGGTGGGGCAGAATGAGCAGCGCCTCCCTGTTCCAGAACTCACTAGAACAGACACCAGTAGTTTCCAGCAACACACACGTTCAGATGCTTTTTATGGTGTTGTTTGTCACAGATTATTTATCTACATCAGTGTGGGTGCTCCAAGGTCATTATAGTGAACTAAAACTGTTTATTTTAATTTTTTTACTATCCATGAAAAAACAATACAGTAAACTAAAATAATATAATGAACAAACCCGTTTGAAAAACTAAAACTAAACTTAACCTATTATATTTCACTCCAAAAGTCAAAATAAACATGTAACTAACCCCTATATCACACAGTCACACACTGAAATCATACTATAATGCTGTGTGTACACATTGTACAATCAATACAATGCATTCGGAAAGTATTCAGACCTGTAACGGCGTTCTTCGTTTGTTGAAAGAGAGTCGGACCGAAATGCAGCGTGGTGGTTACTCATGACTTTAATGAAAAAAGCGATACATGAAATAACTATACAAAATACAAAAAAACAAACGGAACGTGAAACCTAATTACAGCCTATCTGGTGAAAACTACACAGAGACAGGAACAATCACCCACGAAATACAAAATGAAACCCAGGCTACCTAAATAAGGTTCCCAATCAGAGACAATGAGAATCACCTGACTCTGATTGAGAACCGCCTCAGGCAGCCAAGCCTATGCAACACCCCTACTCAGCCGCAATCCCAATAACTACAAAACCCCAATACGAAATACCACAAAATAAACCCATGTCACACCCTGGCCTGACCAAATATATAACGAAACACAAAACACTATGACCAAGGCGTGACAAGACCCCTTAACTTTTGCCAAATTTTGTTACGTTACAGCCTTATCCTAAAATGGATTAAAAATAAAATCCTCATCAATCTACACACAACACCCCACAGGGGGAAAAGGTTTTTAGAAATGTATGCTAATTTATACAAAATTAAAAACAAACACCTTATTTACATAAGTATTCAGACCCTTTGCTATGAGACTCGAATTTGAGCTCAGGTGCATCCTGTTTGTAACAGCAGATTTCCTCCTCTTCGTCCGAAGAGGAGGTGTAGCAGGGATCGGACCCAAACACAGCATGGTAAGTGTCCATATCGTTTATTATAAAACATAAACTGAACACTAAGAAATACAAAACAATAAATGTGAACATGAACGAAAACCAAACCGAAACAGTCCGGTGTGGTGACAAACACAGACACGGAAACAAACACCCACAAACCAACAGTGAAACCCAGGCTACCTAAGTATGATTCCCAATCAGAGACAACTAACGACACCTGCCTCTGATTGAGAACCATACTAGGCCAAAACAGAAACCTAAACATAGAAACACAAAACATAGACTGCCCACCCCAACTCACACCCTGACCATACTAAATAAAGACTAAAGAAAGGAAAATAAATGTCAGAACGTGACACTGTTTCCATTGATCATCCTTGAGATGTTTCTACAACTTGATTGGAGACCACCTGTGGTAAATTCAATTGATTTGACATGATTTAGAAAGGAACACACCTGTCTATATAAGGTCCCACAGTTGACAGTGCATGTCAGAGCAAATATCCAAGCCATGAGGTCGAAGGAATTGTCCGTAGAGCTCCGAGACAGGATTGTGTCGAGGCACCGATCTGGGGAAGGGTACAAAAACATGTCTGCAGCATTGAAGGTCCCCAAGAGCACAGTGGCCTTCATAATTTTTAAATGGAAGAAGTTTGGAACCACCAAGACTCTTCATAGAGCTGGCCACTCGGCCAAACTGAGCAATAGGGGGAGAAGGGCTTTGGTCAGGTAGGTGACCAATAACCTGATGGTCACTCTGACAGAACTCCAGAGTTCCTCTGTGGAGATGGGAGAACCTTCCAGAAGGACAACCATCTCTGCAGCACTCCACCAATCAGGCCTTTAGACTGGCCAGATGGAAGCTACTCTTCAGTAAAAGGCACATGACAGCCCGCTTGGAGTTTGCCTAAAGTCATCTAAAGGACTCTCAGACCAAACAAAAAAAACCTAGTTGACAATAGAGCCTCCCACAATGCAGGCGATGACAGCAGGACGAAGATGGTGAAGAGCAACTGCAGAATCTAGTGTTTTTCTAAAGTTCATGCAGTCGACATGAATGTGGAAGTCTGACAATTTTTATCCCCATGATGCAACACATTTTGAAAGGTGGCGAGCAACGATGGTTACCGACTTGGCAAAAGTGATCTGCTCGAACGCGCCCATCGAGATGAGCATATGCACACACAGTATCTACACAGGACCACGGGTGCGCTTCACGCAGCTACAATGCGTTTGCTTTGGTAACAAAACAGCAGAGAAGTTTATCCTTGCGCTTCAATGCTCGTGGTTGTAGGAAATTGACCCACTACTACTGTTTACGTTGTGCATCTACGTCATCTCGCTGATTTCCCCCCTCCCCCTCAGGTGCACATTTAGATTTTTGCCCCAGCACTACACAGCTGATTCAAATAATCAAAGTTTGATGATGAGGTGGTTATTTGAATCAGCTGTGTAGTGCTGGGGATAACAAACTAAATGTGCACCTGAGGGGGGGGTAACCCTGAGCCCTTAAACTAAATAAAAACTAGTAAATTGGATCTGAAAATGAACTAAAACTTAACCAAATTTCAAATAAACTCTTAGAACTAATGGAAATAGAAACTAGTGTAAAGACTAAACTAGAATAACCTTGAAGTGCTCTTTTTGAGGCACAGCGAGTCAGAAAAAGAGTGTGTGAGAGAGAGAGAGAGCAAGAAAAGGGGATGGTTCTGAAGTGAGAGCACCCGTTGAGAGAGGGCTTTCCTATTTTCAAATCCTTTTCGGACCTTTGCTAGATCTGGAGAGGGTGCGACGGAGGGAGTGCGTGTCACGGTGTTTCCATCGTTACCTCGTTAGCTCAGTGGCAAGCAGGGATTATGGGAAGTCTCACGGTGTCCCTTGGACACAAAAGCATGACTTAATCCAGCAGTAAAAACTGAGCATGCTGCAGAACCTCAGGCCAGGTCCCAGTCAGAGAGAAGCTGCTGCCAAGAGCCCCCAGAGTGGGGAGAAGGACGCAGGGTAAACAATGGTAGCAAGGTGTGTGTGTGCGCGCGTCTGGTCAGCTGTGTGTCTGTGCAGGTGTCTAATTGGGCTAGCCTGGGAAAGAAGAGGTCTGGGTGGTCGAAGACATCCAATAGCTAACACCCACACCCTGTCCTATCTTAATCCCCCATCCCATCCCACCCCACCCTTCCCCTATATGTTCTAACTCCGGTCTGAGGCCTGGCCGGGGGCCTAGTCCATGTGAGAAAGCTGTAGTTTACAGCTAGCGCTTGGCAACATTGTGGTGGGGACCAACAGACCATTACATAGAAATCAACCCAATTATTTTCCGTGGTTAGATCCGGCTTAGGTTAACCCCCTCTGTAAAGCGGATCCATGCAAAACCAGGGCGGCAGCATCCAAAACCATTGAGGTCATGGAAGGAAGCTGACGCACAACAAGAGCAAGGATCACTCCATACTCTTTTAGCTATTAGTGGGACATGATCCCACATACTGTACAAACTGTATGTGTGACAGCACTCATAAAGTTGTGTAAACACACATGCACAGACAGGCAAAACAATTCTACCTCTGCTCTTCCTAAATGGTTTACGCAAGACCCGTAAATGTGGACATGCAGCAGCAGTAAGGCTGGCAGACAATAAAAAATGACTGAGAAGATAGGAGCAGCAAAGAGAAACAAACAAATAAAGCTAAACTACCATGAATCCTGACAAGGGAGAAATGTGCAACAGATGTCCTGTTTCTGGGTCCAAATGGCTGTCCAGATGACTTTATTTAGCTGAAAGCACATGGCTTACAGACTCATCTCTCCTGTCCCTGTCTCTGGGAGACCATTGCTACGTTCTAACAGTGCGTTGAGTTGTCGAGCAGAGAACAGCCCAGTGGACACCCATGCTCGCACGCATAGAGTACATGCACATGCTTACACCCCAAGATACGTACGCGCACACACGATATACCACACACACTAACATTTTGCACATCGACACAGTCACACACAGTCTACAGTCGTCTTATTAATTCATAGCAGGCAGTGAGAGGAACTTTTCATAACATGTGGGATGGCAGATCCTGGCCTGCTTATGTTATAAAGTTGAGGTGTTTCCATAAAGGGACTTCCCAGGAGCTAGCTTAGTGTTGGAGGTAGGCCCTGTCCTCCCGGCGAACAGCAGGATCAGTATCTAATCATAATACTTACAGTACTGCACAGCACTGGACTCACATTGCTACCACACACCTGAGGGAAAAGTGTAGCGGTTTCTTTTGATGGGTTTCATTTGAAATCGTGGTCAGAGGAATTTGAGTGTGGGTTTGGCGGGTGTGTGGTGGACAGCCCCGTAAAACGGTCCATGAGAATTCACAAGGTGACAAAACCCATAGAGTGACATAATTTGGTGTGGGATTCGGGGAGCTATCCGGATTGGATGGTACTTTGATCCTACCTCATAATCCTGACCTTCCTTTCTCTACCTCACAGTCACTTCATCAGAGCAGTAGAGTTTGTTATAGTAGCTTACTAAATTGAGCCATAAACTCTCCTTTAAAGGACCGGATCCTTCATCTCAATTTCTGCCTAAAATGACCAAATCTAACTGCATGTAGCTCAGGACCTGAAGCATCTCAAGGATATACATACTATTGAAACTATTTGAATGGAAACACTTTGAAGTTTGTGGAGATGTGAAATTAATGTAGGAGAATATAACACGTTATATCTGGTAAAAGAGATATAGACACACCCAAAAGTAATTGTTTGTCATGAGAGGGCCATAAACAATACCTAGTAATGCTTATACTGTAGTAATGCTGTCAGAAGGATTCAAATGTTGCCTTTCAGGTAAAACATGTTTTATAAATTACTGTGGTGTAGTTACCTTTGAGGACACAAGCTCAAGTACACAGTGTAAATAAAAAATAAAAAATGTGAAAATATGAACAATCGTATATCATTTTTTCGTATTCAACAAAGGCAGGGGAATAGGGCTCGAAATTATTGAAATGCTTTCTAAATATAGTAACAATCAAATTATAAATGACTTACTATGAAATGTCACCTTTCTTGTAACTATCAAATACTTTAGCGACAGTACAAAATTGACACCAGTTTATAGTATAACTGATGACAGAGAATTTTCTGCCAAATGTCCTCTGAGCTACACACAGACGCCAGTCAAGTGCCTGCTGTCACACAACAACTTCAGCTTTAATCACAAGGTGATTTCGTCCACCTGTGACAAAGAGAAAGTGATATTTTTTCAATTCTAAGATTTTCATCATAGTGAGATGAGACTGTGTTTGCTGAGTCTCCCCTTTTATATGTCGTATTGCAAGCGGCGCTGCGAGGTTCACAGCCAAGGAAGTTCAATTCTTTGCCTGGAAGGGCCAGAAAATGTGATGTGTCGCTCCCTATATGCAAATGAGGTGTCAGATTTAACATCCTGCATTCTCAGATGAGGACAGAGAACGGAATTCGAAACGGGACAGCCAGAGTTGTCACAAAGTGCGGAGCAATTGATGTTGCACTGTTCACAGAGCGCTCTGTACACAAAATGTTTCAGAACAAAATATTAAAAAATGTTTCAGAACCGCTCAATAAGTGATTGAAATTTTTTGCTATCGAAATGTTTAAATATTGTCCCATGTACATTGGGTCGCGTGCAGCTGCACTACAAAAATGTTGATTACTTGGATACTGCCAGCTGTGGGGGTGAGGGTTGGATTGAAATATTCCCAACCCAAGAAAAACTGTCATGGTACAGTTAATTCCGTGACATACAATAATCTTGCAAATTTTGGACGAGACTGACTTTATGACCAAAATGATCCTATTTACACTTTGTGGTCAATTAGGACACTAGAAAAAAAATCGGACTCCTATCGATGCGATTTAGTGTATTTGCATATTGACACGAGGATGTTTCCGAAAGTTCAGCCTCTTCCTTTATACCTTTCAAAAACACAGTGTTCCACAAGACCAGACAATGGTTTCTAAACAGTGCAATTAGGATTGATAAATCTGTTGGCAAATAAAGAGATTTCCCATAATTAAAATGACTCATTGGCAGTATCAAAGCTCCAACTAAACTGTGTTGGCAAATTGCCTTTCTGAAACCTTATCGTCCATTGGAGCGTGAATCTGCGTATTAACATCCTGTTGGCTGGTCCAGATACCGATCTATCCGGCTGAGACGCTAAAGCTAGCAGCTGGTCAGCTGGAGCAAAGAGTTAAAAGCTTTCAGGGCAAAGGACATGGGCCATACATACCTTGGCCATACCTTGGCCATACCTGTGTCATACTTGGGCCATACCTTGGCCATACCTTGGCCATACCTGTGCCATACATGGGCCATACCTTGGCCATACCTTGGCCATACCTGTGCCATACATGGGCCATACCTTGGCCATACCTGTGTCATACATGGGCCATACCTTGGCCATACCTGTGCCATACATGGGCCATACCTTGGCCATACCTGTGCCATACATGGGCCATACCTTGGCCATACCTGTGTCATACATGGGCCATACCTTGGCCATACCTTGGCCATACCTGTGCCATACATGGGCCATACCTTGGCCATACCTTGGCCATACCTGTGCCATACATGGGCCATACCTGGGCTATACATGGGCCATACCTGGGTGCCATGGCTAATATAAGCCTATATGTTGGGGAGTGAAAGCTTATTCTACTCTACTAATTTTCTGTGCCAAAGGGAAACTTTAAACCTTTAGCTTACTTTGGAGTGATTTTTTTAAACTTGATTTTTCTTACTTGACATATTACCTCTTTATAGGGCTAAGTGGCTAACTGGAAATTCCCCTCCTCTAGGCTCTGGGATCTTTATTTTGTTTTATTTTTTATGGAGTCGACCTGCAGTGATTATTATTAGATTATTACACACAGGTCTGTTGTAAAAAAAAATAGCTTTCCACTGTTCTGTTCTGTTATGTTCCGTTCTGTTCTGAACAGAGTAGTTCATCCATGTGAGGACCCCCAGTCCCTACCTAGTCCTTCCCAGGCCAGGCAACCCCAGCCTAGCTGACCGGCCCCGGCCAAGACACTTCATGAATGGATGCCTTACGCAAGAGGCCCTGGACACAGGACATTTTTTATTCCTTCCCTGCTTTAAAAACCCTCAGTCTATAGTATCGGAGAGCAATTCACCCAACACAATTACTGTAACCTACTAAAGGCATATCGGCGATTTGGCCCACAGCAAGGTCTCACTTACACCTATGTGTGGTGAAACGAGGCACAGGAGAGTCAGGGTGGGGTAGATGGGCGCCGGGCTAGGGGGAAAGACAGAGTCGGAGGAGAGGAGGAGTTTATTGCACAAAACACTGTAATTAGAGAGGTGTATGGCACCGAGGATCATGTGGGATTTGTATTTATTTCCACGCACTTTCACTTCATAGAGATTTTCGGGGAAAACTTGGAAATGTCCGTTGGCGGGGTGTAGTCCAGTTCCTCTAAAGGAAAGCTCAGAGGGATTCAGTTTACACTTCCACAACACCACCTACGGAATTCTGTTAATCTCAGCATCACTCCTCCTCCCCTCCAACTTGCCGATGGGCGGAGCTGGGAACGAGGCCGGATGGTGTATCCAGTTATAAAAGACTCCACCACTGTCCAGAATCTTTGTTTTTATTGGTCAAGGGGCTTTGGGGCGGAAGTATTTGTTCTAAGCAGTGAGTTGGGAGGGGATGAAGCTGATATTTTATTTGCTTTGGGAGTATTCTTGTTTGTCGTAAAGAGGGCAGCCCATGGGTGTCTGTAATGTTATATGGGGTGGGGATTGGGGATGTAAGGTTTGAGGCAGAGGTGGTGTATAGGATTTATTTAGTTAATATCGACTGTATGAGCCTTATAATCCAGAATGATACAAACCATACACCCTTTAGAGCAGTGTGGCTTGCAATCACATCTCCGTTTAATCTCCCAGGTCAGTTCCTCCCCATCAGAGGAGGGCAGTGCCATTAGCCAAGTTAATAGCTGAGTTATGACCAGGCAGTCAAGACCCAGTGAGTGTGCGTCTTAATTGTGTGTGTGTGTGTGTGTGTGTGTGTGTGTGTGTGTGTGTGTGTGTGTGTGTGTGTGTGTGTGTGTGTGTGTGTGTGTGTGTGTGTGTGTGTGTGTGTGTGTGTGTGTGTGTGTGTGTGTGTGTGTGTGTGTGTGTGTGTGTGTGTGTGTGTGTGTGTGTGTGTGTGTGTGTGTGTGTGTGTGTGTGTGTGTGTGTGTGTGTGTGTGTGTGTGTGTGTGTGTGTGTGTGTGTGTGTGTGTGTGTGTGTGTGTGTGTGTGTGTGTGTGTGTGTGTGTGTGTAGGAGTGTGTGTGTAGGAGTGTGTATGTGTATCTAAGGTTAACATGTCTGGAGCGGTGACCAGGGCCCATATGGAAGTGATCAGACACTGGCTCTGGCAGGGGGCACACTGAGCTGGCGGGAGGGGGTAGGGGGCCACCATCACCCCCTCCCCAAATATTACATCTACAACTGTCAGCATGTCCTCTGAAAGTCAGTGATGCAGACTCAAGTAGATGGAAAGAGAGCCAAGGCCGGGAGAGAGGGAGAGAGGGAGTTGGGTAGTTGGGGGAGAGGGGAGAGGGGAGAGGGGAGAGGGGAGAGGGGAGGAGGAAGTGGGGTAGTCAGTGGAGAGGGTATGGGGATTGTGTAGAGAGGTGATTGCACCAAGGGAGAGGGAAAAGAGGGGGAGGGGAAAGGGGGACCAAGGAGAGTTGGGAGTGGGAAAGGGGAGGAAGTGAAGATGGCAGGAGGGAGGGGTTGTGTGCAGTATAGGCCCAGGGTATAGGCTGGCAAGGGCAAAGAGGAAGATAAAGGGAAGGTGAAGAGAGGGATGATGGGGAGAAAGAAGACCAGAGAAAGGAAAGAGAGGGAGGAACGATGAGGAAGAGGAAACTGCTCTACCTCGCCACGGTTCACCATGGTTTGTGATCGGGGGTCAGCAGGTTGACCGGTAATCAGGTTCTGGGGCTGGATGTGAACCCTCATCATCACGGCTGACTGAGTACACTTTAATTCACCGTCCTGAGGGTCGGTGGACTGTACAATTACAGCCAGCACCACTCACTATAATCAAGTTCTCATCACGATCAAGACAACATCACCAGTCCACAGCACTGCGCAATCACCATCACCACAATAACGCTGGAACAATCATCTGATGGATAGATGGATGGTTTGGTTGGTTGGTGATGCCATCAGGATGTTATCATGGTGTATGGTAAATGACAGGATGTTTGTAATGATGTAATCACAATGACCTTGGGGCATAGGTCAGAGATCTTGACCCTCAGGATTTCACATGTGTTTGGTGAAAACACAAACACAGGTGTGCAGGTCATGTACAAGTTTAAACAGTATGTCTGTGTTGTTGTTGTTGTTTTAGGTAACAGGGCACTGCCCATAGTGGCCTGTGTCAGTGGTCTCTTCTCTGATGAAGATTGAATGAAGGTCAACTGTGGGACCTTAGAAACCCCATCTCTTGATGAAAGCTTGTGTGCAGTTCTTTGAGTGTAAGATAATGTCTATTTGGGTTATTTCTTGAATGTAAGGAAGTTATATTATATGTTTGAATAGTCCCACATTGTACATGAACAAAGATGACAGCCGAGATGATAGATCGAGAGATGCTGCCCACACAGAGAGAGAAAGTCAAACAAGTGATTGAAGGACCAGTGGAGAGTTTAATGGACAGATGAGTGGCTGGGAAAGATGGATAGAGACAGAGAGACAATGAAGGATGGAGAGGATGAACAGAGGAGAGGAGGGAGGTCTGACGATGATAAATGGCCCTCTCAACATGCCGTAGAGTGTGGATATGCGACTGAAGGCCCTGCCTCCTCCGTGACCCCCAGTGTTCAAACTATGACAAGCTCCCAGGGCTCAGTGGGATGGGGCCACCATCGGGCCCCTGGTACCTCTGTTACAAGAAGACCAGGGGACCCAACACATCCATGCAGTATATTCTATTATATTGTACTGTTTTTTAGTCAATGTCAATCTAATATTTATATATTTCTTAATTCCATTATTTTACTTTTAGATTGGTGTGTATTGTTGTGAATCGTTTTTAGATACTTCTGCACTGTTAGATAATAGTGCACTGTTGGAGCTAGGAACACGAGCATTTCGCTACACCTGCAATAACATCTGCTAAATATGTGTATGTGACCAATAAAATTGCATTTTATTTTATTTGACATGTATGATTAATGACTCATGCTGAATTTGACAGCTTTGATTGCTTAAAGTTTGATTGATTGCCTAGTTGATTGTGTGACCTATCTCTATTTCGGCTCACGTTTCCTTGACAGTCTTCAGTGATCCAGTTATTGTCACGTTCTGACCTTTATTTCCTTTGTTTTGTATTTATTTAGTATGGTCAGGGTGTGAGTTGGGGTGGGCAGTCTACGTTTGTTTTTCTATGATTTGGGGATTTGTATGTTTCGGCCGGGTATGGTTCTCAATCAGAGGCAGGTGTCATTAGTTGTCTCTGATTGAGAATCATACTTAGGTAGCCTGGGTTGCACTGTTTGTTTGTGGGTGATTGTCTATGTTGTTTGCTTGTGTCAGCACAGTTCTTATTAGCTTCACGGTCGTTATTTCGTTTATTGTTTTTGTATAGTGTGTTTCAGTGTTCAGTGTTTTCTTTATTAAAATTCATGATGCGGAGTGGTATGATTCAACACGTACCACGCCACATTTTGGTCCTCCGATCCTTCTCGCCTCTCCTCTTCAGATGAAGAGGAGGACGTCCGTGACAGTTATAGAAGTGTATTTTGTAGGTGTGCGTATGCCTGTGTATTTGTGTAAGTGTTGCGCGCAACTGGTACAAATAACTAAAATGTTACTTTCAAGTAAAGTTAAATCTCTCCAAAAAAAAAGACCACCTCACAGACCAGATGCAGTGTGCTGTGCTGTCTGTGTGTGACAGAGACAGATGTGTCTCAGCGTGCTACTGTCTCCCAGCACAGCATCAGACAAGGCTGCAGGCTTGGGCCTTCCACCTGCCAATCAAACTACAGCCAGGAATCCATCTCTGCCAATAGCCTGGTTAACCTACACTCACTCCAAATTGAATTCCTTAACGGTGTGGACCTGACATGGAAATGATCCCTGAAATGGACCTGCCATGGAAATGTTTCTACTTCTTCAACTCGTTGGTGTCTTCGTGTAAGTGCGTGCTCTGGTTCTCGACAAAACCTGCACAAGGTTTATCAGGTTCACAATTCAGGTATGACTGAAGGCTCGATCAGTCAGTGGCATGTAGCCAATGTGATATGATTCACTTCATTGTGATTAGTTCCAGCTGCTGCCTGTGAGTGTGGGATGGGGTTTTGCGTATAAATTCCGTGTTCAGCAGATTATTTTTATTCATGTACAGGTCGGTGTGCTTTTGGAGGACGAGAGTGGGGATGATGTGGAAAAAGTACCCAATTGTCATACTTGAGTAAAAGTAAAGATACCTTAGTAGAAAATGACTCAAGTTAAAGTTAATGTCTCCCAGTAAAATACTACTTGAGTAAAAGTCTAAAAGTCTTTGGTTTTAAATATACCTAAGAATCAAAAGTAAATGTAATTGCTAAAATATACTTAAATATCAAAAGTAGAACAAATTTCACAATCTTTATATAAAGCCTCGAAATGGCACAATTATTTTATTTTATTTACTGATAGCCAGGGGCACACTCCAACACACAGACATAATTTACAAACAAAGCATTTGTGTTTAGTGAGTCCGCCAGATCAGAGGCAGTAGGGATGACCAGGGATATTATCTTGATTTGTAAATTGGATTGCTTTCCTGTCTTGTATCTGCTAAGCATTCAAAACTGTAAGGAGTACTTTTGGGTGTCAGGGAAAATGTATGGAGTAAAAAGTACATTATTTTCTTTAGTAATGTAATGGTGTAACAGTAAAAGTTGTCAAAAATATAAATAGTACAGCACAGATACCACCAAAAAACGACTTAAGTAGTACTTTAAAGTATTTTTACAAGGTGTGGCCTAATCAAAATCCCGTTAACAAGTTTGTAAGTGTGCTGGACGCGCGAGTCTCGCTCCAGATCCGCCCTCCTTCTCCCAGCAGCATGCGGTGTGTTTGAAAGCTGATATTGTTTAGATTATTTGTTGTCGTCGAATGTTTGCGGCGATCTCACGATCATGGCTGCTGCTTGCCTTGCTACAGAGAATCAAATGAAGCACTATGCTCCACAGTTGTTAAGAACTTGTATTTTGTTGTTTTTAGTTGTGTTGATATGTATGTGTTGTTAAACAAGATGGTTTAGCGGCTACAACCTTTTCCCTGTCACACTAATACAGTATGTCTGGCACTCATCTTTTCCCATTGAATGCAATCTATTGACATAAACGTCAATCTAGCTTCTTTTACCATTGAATGCAATGTATTAACATAAGTGTAAATTGGTTGATGCTCCTCTTTTCTCCTTGGCCGCAATGTATTTACATAAGCTTCAAGTAGCTGACGCTCATCTTTTCCCATTGGCACAGCAAAGCCTTCTGGGAACATGGCTAATTGACAGAAGCTGTGTGTGTGTTTCTGATGTCTAACTTTTAGAAAAATTGTGACAGAATTACGTTGTCCTATGATATCATGTTGGGATGGTGGGTGTGTTCCTGTGTGTGTGCTTTCCTGTGTGTGTGTTTCCGTGTCTGTTACTGTACGTGTCTGTATCTGACGATTATAAGGGAGCCCCTTAGACTCGTGAAATTGAATCAAGACATCAGGCCTCCAGCTACTGGCCACCCTATGCACTGGCACCTGTCACTCACAATGACAAATGAGCACTTGATCACATCATTGGCACCATCATTGCCCCCGGTAGATGTGGGAGCATGGAGTGTGATCGGGGGGAGTTAGGTACTCTGAGGGGCTGTGGAGGGGCATTGGTGGGAGGAGGGGGGAGACAGGGGGATCCCACCCCATCATGCAGCAGAGGGGGATGAGAGCTTTGATTTCCACTCAAGGGCACCAGGGGTTTCCTGACAGGGGGAGTTATGATCACTTCACCCCTGAATTCCCCTACCCCCTCATCCTATCCCCCATTCCCCATGTCCTTAACACTTTACTCTGTGTTTTGTCAGCTGACCTGTTGCTAGCCATGTACGAGAGGCGTTTAATGAGTTAATACATTAATTGACAAATTGTCTGCATTGGATTCTATATCGGAGTTGTTCTGAGACCTACAGTAAAACAGTCCTTCCTGTAGATTACAAATATCTCCTTGGTTTGTAGAAAGCTAAGTAGTGAGGGAAGTGTTCCTCACACGTTGCAGGAGGAGGAGGTAGAAACAGCAGGATACAGTTAATGACAACGAGATTAGATTGCAACAGTCTGACTTGTCTTTTTTTCCTCCCGGCAGCCCCTCCTTCCACCCCAAGCGGTGATGGGAGATATTATTCCTGTGGGGGACCTCTCCTCTTCCATTCTGTCTCTCACTTTCTCCTCCCTCTCAAACGGTCCTTCTCCCACTCACTCCCAGTGTTTCTCTTTCTGTTCCTACATGTTGTTCTACTTATCTGTCTGCCTGGCCATCTTTCCATCTGGACGTGGTCTGGTAAAGTAACTGTGTGATTGGGACCGTGTCCTCAAACTCTTCTCTCTGCCACCACCGTCGTCCATTTCTCTCTGTGCTGGGTGAACTCTACGAGAGGAGAGAAAGGCAGAGAGGAGAAGGAAGAGGGGAATCTGGTGACCAAATGTTACTGCTGCGGTGCCTGTCTGCCTGCCTGCCAGAGCCGCAATCGTTGAGGTAAAATTACAAACAGTACCAGGAGGGCTGAGGTCAGCAATGTGAGCCTACAGGGGTAAAGGAAGAGGTTAGAGGAGAAGAAGAGGGAGAGGGGTAGAGGAGAAGGAGAAAGGGTAGAGGAGTGGAAGAGAGGATAAGAATAGAGAAATATTGAGAAAGGGAGAGAGAATAGACAGAGTGGAAAGATGGGGGGGATAGGTTTGATGCACAGAGGATAGAGTGGATAGAGGGGCAAGGAGGGGAAGAACAAGAGTAAGCAGACAGACAGACCTTATTTGGCACCATACAGATGTAGGATCTTAATTTGCTACAGTTTGCTACAGCAGAAAAATAATCCTGTAGCAATAGGAAATGTGAATTACTATCTGGATTATAATTAATATACATTTTTTTGTTGGACTTGATAGTTTGTGACCGACCACCTGGATTTGGTCTTATGTAACATTTGAAATTGTGTTTTTTTTTATACATTGGATAAAAGCAGAGACACAGAGCTACCAAATGGTATATCATACACTGCATTTGAGGAACAATGGAAAAGTAATTCTGCTTTGAAAATGGATAAACTTGTAAACCCACTTTTGAGAAAATGGTCTTTGAATGTTTTGGTACACCTGCTGGAGAGCTCTCCTTTGTCTACACCCATTTAGCATTGTTCACACCCTCTTAAGCCAGCCCCACCCATCTCTTTAAGGATTCACATGTGAGGTAATGTGCTAAACAGTGAGCAGTGTGGTAAATATTAAGGCTATAAGTGGGAAAAGTAGTAGCCTACGATAAGGAAAAATTCCAGGTAAACAGAAAGTGTCTAGATAAAAATATTAGATGACGTTTACCCAGACACACTTGTCTAAATTGATCGGTCATGTGAAATAAATGATATAATGGGAAAGTGAAATGGTTACTTGTACATATACAGTATGTACAACTACAATATCAATAACGATATCAGTGATAGACGAGGTAGTTATATGCATATAATCAGGGGTAAAGTTTTTTATAGTAGCAGCATTTGAATAGAGGCACTGCAGGTAGTGCTGATGACTGGGAACTTGCCCCCAAAGATGAACTTTTCCGTCCGTACCACGCTTGAACAAGGGAATCTATATTTGGAGAGCCTGTCTCTGTCCTTCCCTTGACTTTGGTGCAGGGCATGTGATGTCCATAGCCTCTTCGTCGCAAAACTTCCTGATCATCTGAAAAATATATGTTTGTCTAGCTGTGTCCAGTCCAGGTGGTGCTTGTACAGGCAGACCATCTGTGGGAGGAAGGATGTCAGCGTTGCACAGCAGCTGAAACCTGGTCCCGACTGAGTCCGAACACTCCTTGGTGACAACAACACCAGGCTCCAGAGCATTGAAGCTGTAAAACAGGAAATAACAATTAATAGCAATCAATTCAATCTCCCAAGTTTAGATAAGAAGTACGAGTCAGGTGTCCAGGTCTGTCCTGGGCTTAGTGCTTGAGATGTGGGCCCGCAACTTTCTCTACAGATTCCTGAAGAAAGACAGCCCAACGACACATACTTCTGGAAAATGCAGAAATAATGTGAGACCAATAAAAGTGGTGTCAATCATGTTGGAGGTCAATTAAATAATCAAAACGTGTTGTTTATGCTTTACATATGAAGTGTTGTCATTGATTCCTTGTAGAGATGCCACACCACTGATTTTGTCTCATGGGATGGCAGCAGCTTTCATCCAAAGTGTTTGTGTCCTGGGTGGCGTCCTAGTAACACTATTGCATTATCCTCTGCGTAGTTGCTGTTGAAATCCACAACTCACTGCAAGTCCTGATGCTTCAGGTGTAACCTGCCTTGCTTGGGCCAGCTCTATTTTTTAATGGGGGGCACTAGACCAATCTCTTTTTATGAATAGTTGAGGAGAGTCAGGTGTGTTCTACTGATGCTGAAAGACAAATTCCAGATACAAACATTTTGCCATTATTATACAATAGATAGCCGTAATCGCCGTCAGTCACACCTGGCTAACTTGATCATGTAATCATCTGGCGAAGTGGAGTCTTTTGTTTAGACATGCTCGCTAAACAATGAACCATAATCCTAATCCATAGAGTACTAGAAATACAAACCGATTATCATAGCGAGCTAAAGATAACTAAATAGGTTCAATGTTAGCTAGTTATCTAGCTAACATTAGGCTATAACTAGCAACGCAAAATGGTATTGTGAGATAACATTACTACACACAGATCATGCACGTAATGTAAGCTAGTGAGCTAGCCATCTAGTGTCAGCTCGCTAGCTAACAGTATGCTTTAACTTGCAAAGAAAACAACTTTGACAAAATGAGAAACGTATAATATATGAAAATGTAGCTAGACTCTTACCCGTATAGATGGATGAATGCTTCACAGCAGACTGAAACCCCTGTCATTAAATAAGACGCCCTGTGTCGTTTCCGTTGTGTTTGTACAGCTTGCTTGGCCCATTGTGTCAAGTCACTCTGGTTCACACTGACAGTGTGCAATGCCATAAGAATCATCAGATCTTTCTCCCTCTCTGTCACAGATGCCATGGTTGCCCTTAGTTTGAAGATGTAATACGGTTATATTCATCTCCTTATATCATAGTCTGCTTCTACCAGACATTCCACTGATTTCAAAACTCGGGCAACTTCTTCCGCGGCAACAAATCAAATCAAATCAAATCAAATGTTATTTGTCACATGCGCCGAATATAACATTTGTAGACCTTACAGTGAAATGCTTACTTACAAGCCCTTAGCCAACAATGCATTTAACAAAATATATAATAAGAAAGAAAAGTAACAAATAATTCAAGAGCAGCAGTAAAATAACAATAGCGAGGCTATATACAGGTGGTACCGGTACAGAGTCAAGGTGTGGGGGCACCGGTCAGTTGAGGTAATTGAGGTAATATGTACATTTAGGTAGAGTTATTAAAGTAACTTTGCATAGATAATAACAGAGGGTAGCAGCAGCGTAAAAGAGGGGGAGGGGGGGGGGGTCTCATGGCTTGGGGGTAGAAGCTGTTTAGAAGCCTATTGTACCTGGACCTGGCGCTCTGGTACCAATTGCCATGTGAGAAAGTGGTGCATTACAACTTTGTCGATAGCGCCTGATATGTTATTGAGAGCAGTAGCATAACATTTGCAGTTCTCTATGTTATAGATTTGGAAAAAACTGCAGTAGAAAGGATGATCTACGCATAACGAGCAGCTCATTTTATAGACGGAAGATCCTTACATGGCAGACCAATCAAACTCATCTCTCGGCATGTCCAGCCCACTCATCATCTCAGCCAATCATGGCTAGCAGGAAATGTCCTGTCTTTTTCTGTGGCTAAACCAACTAGGCTTGTAACTATTTGTATTTACAGATGGCATACAAGTTTGCTGTTAAGGCACATGACAGTTAAATTGTTTCAGAAGTCATTTCTGCCCCAAAAATGTATTTTTATACATTTAAAAAAAATAACATTCAAATACTCTCCCGTGAAGTCGTGACTTGTGACATACGCCTAGTTGCTTGAAACGAGTCACATTTTTTGTTAGGGCAAATCAAGTCTGACATTTTAAAGTGGAAATCACAAACTTTAGAAGCCTTTTTTAACCTTGAGTACACTAAACGTTTGCATTTCCTGCCATGCAGGAACATTCTCAGAAGCACAGGAGTCATTAAACGAAGGTCCAACATCTGTAGGCTACACTTGTCTGTCCATTACGCATGTAAACAACTAGCTTGCCTGCTCTATCCGCACTGGTTCAAATCAAATCCAATTTTATTTGTCACATGCGCAGAGTACAACAGTGAAATGCTTACTTACAAGCCTTTAACCAACAATGCAGTTAAGAAAAATAAGTGTTAAAAATAAGTTTAAAAATTAAAGAGCAACAATAAAATAACAGTAGCGAGGCCATAAACAGAGGGTAGTGGTACAGAGTCAATGTCCGGGGGCACTGGTTAGTCGAGGTAATTGAGATAATAATGTACATGTAGGTGGTTTGAAGTCAACCACCGTCCCAGTGGAACCTTAGCACAGGCCTATGCTAAGGTTCAGCCCTTTCCCAGGCCCTCAGATTGTTCTAGTGTTTGTAGGCCACTTTCACCTGGCCATTAAGGGCCACCACCGTATGGTCTCTCCAGTCCTGATGAATTCCAACCATTAACCTTGGCCACACAACCAATACACGGTGGACTTGGAACAGTCGTTACTGGCTGAAGACAGGCAGCATGTAGGACATTCTAATAGTAGAGTTCAGTGGCTTTTTTGCTGGAACATGATGCAATGTTGTGAAAAACTTCCCCTGGCCAGTATAAAAAGTATGAGCCAAAAGAAATGAGCTGTTCAACATAACTTGAGGATATGATTGAAATCAAGCCTCGTCTGTCTGTCTGTCTGTCTGTCTGTCTGTCTGTCTGTCTGTCTGTCTGTCTGTCTGTCTGTCTGTCTCTGTCTGTCTTTCTGTCTTTCTGTCTCTCTGTCTCTCTGTCTCTCTGTCTCTCTCTCTCTCTCTCTCTCTCTCTCTCTCTCTCTCTCTCTCAGACTACTCAAATGTATTGCTCTTCATCCCTCAATTTAAAAAACAGAGCCGTCCGCTTACCCCACATTGGCAGAACCTAACAAGCACTGTTTCTCACACATCTCTTTTCTATTTTATCTTGCAGTCCCTGGCTCTCTCCGAGCCAAAATGGAGAGCAGTGGGACCGTCTTCTCCCCTGTGACAGGTCCCTTTTGTGAGACTGAGACAGTGAAGTCGAACCAGAGGAATGCTCAACTCCCCAGGCATCACATCACTCTAGTAATATCAAGTGTTGAAATAACAACATAAATGTATTTAGGAATCGTTTTTTGGTGCATCATAGCTTTTGAGGCCATTAGAAACTTTCACTTTTCTGAATTGATTTATGCTATATTAGTGCTATTATTCTGTTATTAATCATTGCAGAGTAACAGAGTCCTGCATGCTTTGGCTAATATCTTGTCTACATGGATTGGAGTGAGTCCTGAAGACATGTTGGCCTGCTAACCAGTATTCCAGTCACTCTCTGACATATCCTTACTCACTCAAAACGACCTTAACTAATTACCCGAGAATAACCCTCGCACGATTCAGAGCCCTGGACCGCTGTTGTATGATAGCGATGCCGGTGATACGCTCCTTTGAAGGGATGGCATGTGCTAGTTTGATCGGTGCGGTTGCGGTTTGATCGGTGCGGCTTGATCGATGTGTGTACAACTCATTGGCTAAACGCTACCAGATACCATAGATGCTATAACAACGTTTAGATACCACCACCACCCCCCATCCCCCACCACACGCACACACTTCTCTGATGGGGCCCCCCTGTGCAGTGCAGTACACCAGGTGGTGAGCAGAACCAACAGATGTAGTACTGAACTAGAGGCTACATCTGGCTAACCAGAGCCACACAGATTGGGTTCAACCATAGTGATGTATCGGAGCTGTCAGAGTCCAAACCCCGGCCCATCTATTAGGGCAGCGTCATGGGTTCATGTGGCAACTGAGTTTGTGTGTGAATGTCTGTAAGTGCATGTGTGGATGTGTGTATAAAGGGGGAAGGGTGTTGGAGGATGTTGTAGGTGGGTGGGTGGAGTGTTGGTAGAAGAGAAACAGCTCATGCCATGCAAAAAAAAATTAAGTAAAAGAAATAGATTAGGAACGAATAGCAATACGTGTTCAAATTTGGCAAGAGAGAGTGATAGAGAAAAAGAAAGCAACAGCAAGGGAGGGAGCGATAACGTGTGTGTGTGTGTGTGTGTGTGTGTGTGTGTGTGTGTGTGTGTGTGTGTGTGTGTGTGTGTGTGTGTGTGTGTGTGTGTGTGTGTGTGTGTGTGTGTGTGTGTGTGTGTGTGTGTGTGTGTGTGTGTGTGTGTGTGTGTGTGTGTGTGTGTGTGTGTGTGTGTGTGTGTGTGTGTGTGTGTGTGTGTGTGTGTGTGTGTGTGTGTGTGTGTGTGTGTGTGTGTGTGTGTGTGTGTGTGTGTGTGTGTGTGTGTGTGTGTGTGTGTGTGTGTGTGTGTGTGTGTGTGTGTGTGTGTGTGTGTGTGTGTGTGTGTGTGTGTGTGTGTGTGTGTGTGTGTGTGTGTGTGTGTGTGTGTGTGTGTGTGTGTGTGTGTGTGTGTGTGTGTGTGTGTGTGTGTGTGTGTGTGTGTGTGTGTGTGTGTGTGTGTGTGTGTGTGTGTGTGTGTGTGTGTGTGTGTGTGTGTGTGTGTGTGTGTGTGTGTGTGTGTGTGTGTGTGTGTGTGTGTGTGTGTGTGTGTGTGTGTGTGTGTGTGTGTGTGTGTGTGTGTGTGTGTGTGTGTGTGTGTGTGTGTGTGTGTGTGTGTGTGTGTGTGTGTGTGTGTGTGTGTGTGTGTGTGTGTGTGTGTGTGTGTGTGTGTGTGTGTGTGTGTGTGTGTGTGTGTGTGTGTGTGTGTGTGTGTGTGTGTGTGTGTGTGTGTGTGTGTGTGTGTGTGTGTGTGTGTGTGTGTGTGTGTGTGTGTGTGTGTGTGTGTGTGTGTGTGTGTGTGTGTGTGTGTGTGTGTGTGTGTGTGTGTGTGTGTGTGTGTGTGTGTGTGTGTGTGTGTGTGTGTGTGTGTGTGTGTGTGTGTGTGTGTGTGTGTGTGTGTGTGTGTGTGTGTGTGTGTGTGTGTGTGTGTGTGTGTGTGTGTGTGTGTGTGTGTGTGTGTGTGTGTGTGTGTGTGTGTGTGTGTGTGTGTGTGTGTGTGTGTGTGTGTGTGTGTGTGTGTGTGTGTGTGTGTGTGTGTGTGTGTGTGTACCGTTCCTCTTCATAAACCCCAGTCCTGGGAGATGGAGTGCACTGCCAGGTCGATGCTTTGACTGTCTTCTGGGAAATGCTGGGTCACTGTGAAATAACTCAGGGATATTTACCATTGACCATTTGTCTTAACCCCAAACGCACATAAAAACCCCAGCGCCTGTCATGGTGTTAGACCCTCGCCCAAACATTCAGAGCCCCAGGAGCCCCCCTTCAACCCTCCTCTCACCCTCCTCTCTCGCTGAACCATCGCTCCATAAAGCTATCTTCTGACTAACCTCTGAACTGTCTTTCTGGACGTGGAACTAGGACCGAAGACAGAAGTTGACCGTCAATTCTAAAAAGTTAATTCCTCTCTCAAGTTGTCTGAGTGCCATTTATACAGAGAAACAGGGAGGTGGGTTTAGAACTTCCAGGTACAGTAGCTAGCTAACTTCCAGGTACAGTAGCTAGCTAACTTCCTGGCACAGTAGCCAGGTACCCCCCCCCCTTGCCCCACCAAATACTGCTTACTTAAGCAATGATGGTCTACCCCCAATAGAGCCCTCCCCCCAGGTTTGCCACATCCATGGTCCCCTGCATTACTCCAGGGCTCTCTAAACAAGCCTATCCTAGCCCACCACCGTGCTAAAGTCTCCCTATGGATCAGTTACAGGGGGGGCTCAGCCATTCTCTATGTCTATTTACTCAGCCAAAGGTGTTATTGCTGCCCATGCAGACCAAATGATAGCATGCATTTAAACATAATCATACTTAGGTGCCTATAATCTGAGGCTGTTTGAGGAGATTGGTGGTAATGGGATATGGAGATGGGAGAAGGTAGCTGGCGGCTGTTGATTGGGCCTGCTGTCAATTTGGGGATGGGCATGCTTGTTTTTACAGAGATGAGAGTGTGGTGTCATTTAAGCTGTTGGACCACATTCAGACCGTGACCCTACTGCAGTCTACAGGCAATGGGCCTTACTCAGACGAGGCACCAGGTTGGTCCACACTTTTAAAGAGAGATAATATATTAGAGATCACCCTTTACTGGCCCTTTGTGGTGGGTTCCAACAAGGGTGGATGCAGTCCAGGAATTTAAGAACCAATAGAGCACCACTGGCTCTCACCAACCGAGAAGGTGGAAACGCAGTTGAGAATGTTGGCTCTGTGGCAAGCAGGGATGTTCAGAGCCACATTATATGCACCAAAGCCATCCTAAGAAACAAGAGAGAAAAGATGAAGATACTATAAATCCTCCCACTTGTGTAAGAGCCCAGACAAACAGGACTAGCACCTGACGGACCTCACAATATCCAGGCTAGGGACCATATAGGCTACTGTTTCTGGCTCGTGTGGGCGTCTGTTGCCAGGGGAGACCAATGTTCCTCTCCATCGGCCTCTGTGTGAAGTGTAGTAAAAAAAAAATCCTGTCTCGCCGGTCCTTATTGATGTACAGTTTCCTCTGTGTCCAGGCACTGCTTTCGGGAGGCTAGGCAGTTTGAAAGGAGAGGAAATGGTGGGGGGGGGCACGAAGGGGTCAAGTCGTCTCGTTTGTGCTGGTCCCTAGGAACAATGACAGTGGGCTGCTGTAGTGAGGGGGGCAGTGGGGTGAATGTACCCGAGACAAGGGGGTTCGATGTGAAGATGACGGGGTGTGTGTGGGGGTGTGTGTGGGGGGATGTTGCCAGAAGCAGCAAGGAGTTGAGAATGTGAAGAGAACTGGACGGAATCATACAGTAAGTAATGCAGCCCAAGAGCACCATAAAGTCAATGTGATTTTCATACAGTGGGCTTTGCACACCAACATAAGCAAACAAGTTTGCCCTGGGGGTTGTTACTGAATTAGCAAATGCTACTTACCATTGTTTTTAATGACTCCTAACTTGGGTATGGTATTGTGTTATTTTATGTTCAAGCAGCAAGGAGGCCATGGAATACTGATTGTTTATTTGATTAGGTCATTTTCTTGTTTAGTAAACTTTCTCACACATAAACACACACTAATACACCTTTCACAGACACACACACTCATTTAAACACACACAATCACTCGCTCTTCAATACATTTACTTTATTAATCCCCCATTTCGGGTTGGTATTTCTCCCACACAAAACCAAATCACATCTATTTGTGCATTCTAAAGCAGTCCATTGTCCGAGGGTTGGAAGTTGCCAGGTTCTCTTTTGGTGTAGTATTTTACATTTAAAAAGGACCACCCATTGGGCTCCGAGGGGACAAATTCCCATCGAGCCTGTCTGTTCAGAATATTAATGGGCTTCTTCTGGGGAAAACTGCCCACTGATTGAGCCACTCCAAATCCAGTGTCCCTGCTTCCGGCCTCTGGGGAGTGGGTGTATATGCCAGGCCTGGGGTCTGGTCCTCACCCAGTCAATTGTGTGCGTCGCACACAGCTAGAGCATAACTCCAACATGTGGTTATTTTAGGACTTCGCACAGTCATATAAAGACAGAGGAGGTTTGTGTGTCCATGTGCCAGTTAAATGCTGCACAAACCTATTGACACTTAATCGTAATGGATAGCGTTTAAGATGGCATTTTCTCGGTCTCAAAACACTTTTACATTGTATGGGGGTAACTCACCCAATCCACCACCAATAGGTGCATTGGGATACTTTCAGACCCAGCCAGAGATCCTATAGTGAACAGGAACTGTTTTGGTCCCTCAGTCACCAGTATCAAGGCTATAGGGTGTCTTATGGCAATCAGTAACAGGCCTATATTTAGACCTGTCCCTCAGAGCAGCTGACAAGACAGACTGCCTATATGATTAGTTCCACTCCACAGTGGGCCAGGGCAAGCTCTAGTGGGGGCCCCAAGCGAGATTTGGTTGGGGCCCCCCCACCTAGCAGCAAAACATTAGTGTGTCAACTCCCTTGACAGTGTGTCAACCCCCTTGACAGTAGAGAGAAATTGAAGTTCATTTCCTGCAATTCTACACATTGCCATGGGGCAGAGAGAAAACGTACTTTGAGCCATGTTATTGATATTTGCATGAGAGTTACTAACAAAATCTACGGGGACCTTCTCTGGTCAGAAATAGGCGATAGGTCTACACAGACAAGGAAGCTCAATGAAGACAACCCAATAAATATATAACGAGACATTTAGCAGGCGCTACTTCTGGGTGGCCCTGGGAATGAAACCCACAACTCTGGCGATGCAAGTATCCCACCCGAGCCGAGACTAACATGGCTCACCTACCAGACTACGCCGGTTCCTGTTTAATGAGGTGGAACACCTCAACCAGTAGAAGACAGGTTTGTGACACTCAACATATTGATTGGGTCATGAGCAAGACAATGGACCAGGCAACACTTTAAATCAAATACACAATTTTATTAAAACATATATTTTTAAATGTTGTAACTGAAACTATCTGGCCATAGTCTGTTTTAACGTCGCCATTATAAATGACAGGCAGTGATACATACCCAGATGGTAGCTTGCACACTACTCAGACAACTATAATACCTAGGATTACAATCACATTAGCGTCACTTTAAGAGCAATAAATGATCAGATTAGTAATAGTTACAAATACCCAGCGAAGCCACCATCACCGCGGTGCTCTCCCATTATTAAAAAGAAGAAGAAGACAAAAACCCCTGAAAGCAGGGAAATTGTTTAGAACAGACACCGCTATAAGCGAGTACCAACCAGACCTCCGCTGCTCAAAACATTTGTAGTCTTGTGCTCCACCCCAAACACAAATGCACCAAGGGTTATCAACGAGACCAAGGGCGTGAACTGCAGTGAACGAGAGAGCATAGTTAAGGGATGTTCAAATCATGGGAGGAGGGTGGTTGAGAAAGCTCATACAATTAAGCACCGCAAACCTCCAAGTCACAGCACACATGCAATCACTGAATGGCAATCAGCAATCGATCAAGGTCAATTATTAGTGAGATCATCATGCAAAGATCGTCGAAGATTCAATTCCTATGAGAGCTAAAGTCCACCCTATAACACAAGCGCCACGCTGTACCAACTGAGCCATACAGGACCAAAGATAGGCGGAGGGGTTGAGGATGATGCTTAGCAACATGCCTTGTCATAGGGCGAGAGCGCTCATTTTATTTCAGTGCACTGCTGGGACTGAGCCCACACCCCAGCATGTGACTTGGCCTGGGAGCACACTGGCGGGGGGAAAAATCCATGTGAAACATGTCATCTGTCCACTCCTAAGTACTACCATTTCCCCATTAGAAGAGCAGGGATACTGATGGCTTTTTCAGATGGGTTGGGCTGCTTTTCAACTGAAGTCATCTCTCTCCCTCTCTTTCCCTCCTTATTGCTCATTTTCTCTCTCTTCTCTGCCTCCCCCTCTTTCCTTCCTGTCTAGGAATCGATTCCAAGGTGCCAAACTGATGTCTTCCAATCGGATCACTGGAAACAGGTGCTAGATATCCTCCTCCCACCTTGATCAGCCAATGAACTAGGTGCACAGCCAGATCATATAATATGGTGGAGATAACTGTATGTAATTGTCATTGACACTTAAAGACCAAGGTAATCACATTACATAAGTGGATACTTCACTTCTATAAACAGCTACAGTGATTGTTTTGATTCAGAAAGTTACATCTTTCTCTCACACCTTGAGGAATGTTTCTATTACGTTTAAAAGGCAATAATACACCGTCACTGTCACTCTCACTTCTCGGATCAAAAACAATGACGGATGCCATATAAAACTATGCGTATAGTGATTCTAATGATGATTTTAAAAACATACTGTACAATAACATGGATAAAATTATATTTTTGACCGACTGGATCAATTCGGTCTTACGCAGCAACATTTGAAATTGTGTTTTTACATTGGATACACTACAGTTGAGGAACAATGGGAAAGTAATTCTGCTTTGAAAGTTGATAAAGTTTGTCTATACCCTTTCAGCATTGATCACACCCTCTTAAGCCTAGCCCCACCATATAATGACATCAGCAGCCTGGTTGTCCAAACTAGCATAACTGGTGTATTTTAACACCAATAAACACATCCGTTTAAAAATACATTTTGTTTATGTCAATTTATCAAACCAGGCAACTAAAAGCAACTTTCTAAATAATGTTTTGGTTTGTTTCTAGCTTGTTAGCATAGCACAGCATAGCTGGCTAACGTTAAGTTAAAATAATGACCACATCATAAAGCTGATAACGGCTTAACTTTAGCTAATTTGTATGAATTATTACAGGAAAATAAACTCACAACAAGATCATTATTTCCAAGTTAATGGCATGCTAATTACAGAAAGAATCTTGCCAGTTGTGAGTGTGGCGAAATAAAAGCAGGGCATAGGCTAATTTGACTTTGGTGTAGGTCATG
The DNA here is from genome assembly GCF_023373465.1 of Oncorhynchus keta. Classification (NCBI taxonomy): domain Eukaryota; kingdom Metazoa; phylum Chordata; class Actinopteri; order Salmoniformes; family Salmonidae; genus Oncorhynchus; species Oncorhynchus keta. Next base: position 39,544,816 of record NC_068444.1, on the reverse strand, counting down.
TTGCTCTTCACATTACCATTTCTGGTAAACACACACAATATCAAATAAAATCTAAGTTTATTTGTCACATGCACAGGATACAGAAGGTGTTATGGTACAGTGAAATGGTACCTTGCATAGTAGAGTATTTTGTTTAGACATGTAGCTAGCTAGCTCATAACATTACTACCTTGCATGAATCTGCAGGTAGCTAATCAACTGGATTCAATGTTAGCTAGCTAACATTAGGCTATAACTATCAATGCAAATGGCTCTGAGATACAAATAATATTACTACTCAGATCGTACATGTAACATTAGCTAGCGAGCCAGCCAGCTAACGTTAGCTAGCTAGCTAACAGCACGCTTTAACTTGCAATGAAAACAACTTTCTAACTAAATTTTAAACGCATAATATCCTTCCTCTATGTCACAGATGCCATGGTTGCCCTTAGTTTGAAGGTGTAATCCGGAGACAGGTGTTTTATACAACAGCCTTCTGTGTATTCTGTTTTTGACTCCCTCCACATATTTGCAATAGTCAGAATCTCCTTAGCTGTCATATGCTGCTTCCACCGGATATTCCACCAGTTTCAAAACTCTGTCCTCGAGAAAGTGGAGAGCAACACTTTTGCAGTTATTTGTGATATCTTTCATATAAGCTGTATTAGAAAGGGTTACCTACACATACTGAGCAGCCTTTTGTTATAGACAGAAGCGTGGTACATGGCAGACCAATCCGAACTCATCTCTCAGCACGTCCTGTCCATCCATTATCTCAGCCAATCATGGCTAGCGGGAAGGTCCCTGTATTTTTCCGTGGCTAAAAAAAAACCCATTAACGAATGTGGAAGTTAACATGTTCCAGAAACCATTTCTGCCATAAAACACACTTTGATCAAAAATAAATGTTTACGTTTGAATGCTTGTGACGCGAGACATACGCCTAGTTTCCTGAAACGAGTCACATTTTATGGTCCTCCTATGCCTTGTGTCCATACTATAAAACTGTGGTTTCAAAAATCACAATAGCTTCCAAAAGGTGTGATTCATAGTAGTAGAGAATAGGAAAATGGCACTTGGTCCGGGGTGTTGTGAAGCTTGTAAATATTTCCTTGAGTTGACCTTTAAAAGGTGGCAGCACTGAAAATCTTTAAAGAGAGCTTTGCTGGTAGGGAAGCAAAGTCCCTGCTTTAAAATTGAAAAACATTAAAGTTTTTTTCACGGTTGTAATGTTTTTCTGAGTAGCCTCTCCCAGTAAAGCTCCAGAGCCTTACAACATGCAGACTGGAGGAAGGGGGGACCCCCTGTTGCTCCAGCTGACGGAAGAGAAAGAACAAGAAAATAAATGAGATAAACAAGGCTTCTGAGAGAACTGCCTTCTCTCAGGCTCTCTCTTTAACTCTTTCCGTCTACCTCTCTGTCTCAATTTGACTAAACAGTCAAATTCTGAGGTTGATATTGGGTTGGTTTAAATGTTATGAATTCCAACGTATGGAGGTGTTATGTAGCATAATGTTTATCCATATAAACTAGAGATTCCTTGTTCCCCCAACCTATTCAATAAGTAGGTCATTTTTTGTGTAATAAAATATCAACAGCCATTTTGGTTCTAGAGTATTTTCTCTTTTATTGCAAATACAATACAAAAGTTAAGCTTCTTTTTAAGACAGTACAGTAACATGTTAAGCTAGCTGAAGAAAATGACAATTTGTTCAGATGCATCAGAAAAAAAACATCAGTACTGAGATAGTACTGTATGTGTCAGGACGTTAAAAAAAAGTCCTTAGAAAAGACAGGGATGCTGGTATCTCTAATAACACAAACATATTAGCCACAGCGTAAACATAACTAATTGTAAAACTTTGTCATTATGCTCAAAACGTATTTCCAGTTTAGAATCCAAACTTCACAATTAACAATAATCCGTACGCAACTAGATAACAAAAAAATGACAAATTAAACATTTAAAATAGAAACATTTACATATGTTAAATAAAGCATAATGATTACAGTTTGTGTCATTTTTTAAGTAACCCCCTCGGCTAAAAAGACCGGTTTATATGACATTTAATATCCAGAAGGTAACTTATTTTGAAGACAAATTAATTAATTGTATAAAATATAAAATAAAGAATAAAATGCTAAATAATAATTACTTTGAAAATAAAATTAAGCTAATAAATAAATTAAAGGGTTAAGACTGAGAGGGGGCGGGAGGGGGTGAGAGGTGGATCAGGCAGGGGGCTGTAAAACGACACTGGCGTGATGGTGGACGGCAGGGGACGCCCGAGAGGTCAAAGGGCACTTCCTGTGGCTGTCAAACACATGCTGTCAGACGGTAAGTAGAATCTCAGCTGTGGCTTCTCTCTTCTATAGTATGTGCTGTAGCACACACACTCTGACACAGACATCCTATCACCCAACCTCTGATATGCTAGGCACTAACGGTGCAAAAGGGTGGAATCTCCTGCACAAAACGATAACGTCCAAACTTCTTCCCTTGCCATTCACAGCATGCCCCTTTTACATCTAAGAACGTGCTATAATCATAGTATATAATTGATGGAGAAACCCTCAACTGCACAAATACAAATGTAGTTCATTTTGTTGGATGGCACAGCACATATAAGCACAATGCACTGCAGGAAGACAAACAAAAACAAACACAACCAAAAAAGGACAGAGATTTACTGCCTATAAAAAATTCCACCAGAGAATTGAGGCCATAGAATAGATAACTGCACTACTGTGGTTTACTGCTGAACTGGATAGAAATAAAGCTTTTTCTCTACAAATATGTGTTTAAAATCCCCCAGAATAGCAAACTGCCAGAGTAAAAAAGGTAAGAAAACATACACAGTACCTACTAAAAATATCAACAATTTAAACAGTCCTCACAGAGGATTTCTCAATGCTCAAAATATGTTTCATCAATACACAAAAAAAGGCACGTTGTGAGCCATTCTGGTCTAATTTCAGTTCTCTCAAGTCCAGCTTTCCTTCTTCTTTGTTGTCTTTTCCTCTGTTGTAAATTCAAGTGTCTGTTTGCTCGGAACGAGATGTTGGAATGTTGTGACAAAGTCTCCCTCTGCAAGATGGGCATGTCTATCAGTCTATGTAAGTCTGTGTGTAGATGACTGTGTCCTCAGGGCCGGGAGAGCTGTGTGTACACTGGCTGCTGGTCCCAGTGATGCTGGGGACTGAGGGTCTGTGGCACGGAGGGCACTCCTGTTGTGTCTGCGATGGGGGTGTACATGGGCCTCTGGCTGGGGCTCATGTAGCTGCTGAAGGAGTAGAGCCCTGAGCCCTGGCCCCCAGCTGCGTGGCTGTAGTAGGAGTTGGTGCCGACCTGGTGATCAGAAAAGTCATACTGGGCGCGGGTGATGGAGGGGTAGGAGGAAGAGCTGTAGTGTTGCAGGTTGAAGGAGCCGTAGGTGACGTGCTGCGGGGGGGAGGAGTTCTGCTGATCGTTGTAGTGGCTGGGGCTCAGCTGCTCTGTCTTGATGTGTGTGGGGGTCCTCTGGTTCTGGCCCTGCTCCCCTCCACTACCCAGCGTGGTCAGGGAGTGCTGCTGCTGACTCTGGGTCTTGGTCATCCAGCTGTGCCCTGCGGTGCCCCCTGCTGCCTGGCTGACTGCGGAGCTGCTGATGCCATAGGTACCGTTGTAGGAGACCTGGCCAGCGGCAGTGCCAGGAGCGCCTGGGTGACCGTTGGGGGGCAGGTACTGGTCAAACTCGTTGACATCGAAGGTATCGATGTGGGAGATTACGTCGCTGCTCAGCTCACCGATGTCCACATCCCGGAAATCAATGTTGAGCTGACGGCCCGTGCCTTCCTGTAAGGGGCGACCCTCACGCTTCAGGTCCACCTTTCCCACTTGGATGTCGGTCTTAGGTGTGGTGGGAGGGGTGGGGGGCCCTTGGGACTGGCCTGAGAGAGAGCGGGTGGGTTACATATAGAATACATATTTCTGTAATACAAATCTCAGAGCAAGAGCAGAGCCATGGATTTAATTGAAAAGGAAAAATAAGGGCTTTACAAGTGGTCATGCATGAGTGGAATAAGAAATTAGTCTAGACATCAAGTTAAACTAACAGAGAACATTTCTGATAATATCAGTCATCAGCTTTTCAAACAATCTATTTCAGACAATATTCTTATAAAAAGTCTAGCAGCATTGAAGTGTCAAATATACATTGATGAACACATGTTGAATGAGACCAATGCAATAGGCACTACGCATTTTCTTTCCTCTTACCTGAGTGTTCTCCCGGGGAGTGCACTTCTCCTATGCTAGAGGCTGGAGAGTCAGCTTGCTGGAGCGCCTTGAAGATCGCTCCTGGCGATATGTGCGTCTGCTCGCTGCCGTCCTCAGACTCGCTTTGTCCGTTCTTCATGGACTTCCTTCGCCGGGGCTGGTACTTGTAGTCGGGGTGGTCTTTCTTGTGCTGTACCCTCAAGCGCTCTGCCTCCTCCACGAACGGACGCTTCTCTCCCTCATTGAGAAGCCTGTGCGTGAAAGGCAAATACATACATGAGTAAATCAAATATTAAATTGACAACCAAATAGTTTACGACGAAGGTTAAATGATCACAGTATCGAGTTCACATGCGAGCGCAAAATGCACGAGTAAAAGTAGAATTGAGTTGCCTATTAAATAAAAACTATTTTCATTAACAAGACCACAAACGCGATGCCACTCGAAATAAACCTTTGGAAGTAATAACAGAGAGGAGTGAGACTCACCTCCATAGTTTCCCCAGAGTTTTGCTCAGCTCCGCGTTATGCAGATGAGGGTACTGATCAGCCAGTTTTCTCCGAGCGGCTTGCGCCCAAACCATAAACGCGTTCATCGGTCTCTTGACGTGGGGCTTGTTCTTACTAGATCCGTTCACTCGGACTGGCATTGGCACCAGGGTCCAGTCGTAGCCCTTCAGCACCTGGGACACAGCGTCGCGGATGCACACGGGGAACTTGTCATCGTCGTCCTTCTTGAACTCGACGAGGGGACCGTCCGGACCCATCAGCAGACCGTTCTCTGAAGGTCTGGTGTTCTCGGTGTCTGAGCCAGAGCCGGAAGGGCACGGGGATCCCGCAGAGTCCTCGGACATGCTCGGGCTCGGTGCGTCAGAGAGACATTTGTCTTGTTCGTCTGTCATTTTCATGAAGGGGTCGAGTAGATTCATACGAAAAATGTTGTCGAACAATTACGCACAAAATATGAAAGTACGGCTCTTGAGGGTGAGATCCCTAGAGATGCTTTACACACGAGGAAAAGTTTGACCAAAGTATTTAAAATGTCCAAAAGTGGATCAAAAGTAACAGTAGACGTTATTTGCTCCTGCAATGAGGCAGTCAACTGCACAAAGCCTTTTGGAGAGAATGTCTTTATGCATATGCCTTTCTAAAATATTGTATAATAACCTAGTTTTGTTTGCAGGCGTCTCCACACTCGAGCAACAGCTGATGATTTGCGGCAACTTTTTTTTCAGATAAAAAGAATAAGTGTTCTAGTCTGTCTCCAAATAGTATCTCCAGAACGTGTGCGTACTTTGAACTGAAATCCTTTGCAAGCGGACTTTATAAGTGAGTTACTGTACGGCTACAGAATACCCGAGAATACCCAAATGTGATTGGTCGACAGAGCATAACGAACTGAAGGAATTTGATCCCTACGGCCCCCTCCCCTCCACACACACAGCATAAGCATCGACAGTTTCACATTTTGTGTACAATATTGTTGTAGGTAAAATAATTCAAGTACTGAAATTGATTTTGGTTTACAAATATATTTTTATATTCTTAAATCATAGACTATTTGAGTGTTTCATCCATATACTTATATTTATATATTCTTATTCCATTCCTTTACTTAGATTTGTGTGTACTAGGTATCTGTTGTGGAATTGTTAGATATTGCTGCACTGTCGGAAACTAGAAGCACAAGCATTTCGCTACACTCGCAATAACATCTGCGAACCATGTGTATGTGACCAATAAAAAAATGATTTTATTTGTTTTATTTTACTCACACCTTCAAAGTTAAACCAGTAAAGAAAAAGCTAATAGTTGACGAAATAAAACATTGAAATCATGGAAATAGGCCTACCAATAGTGTTTCCATTATGACTCAATTTGTCTGCATAACAAATCCCATATCGAAAGTCATACAAAGTCGTACCTTACAATCGAGGAGAGTCTGTAGTGACCATGCCCTACGGCTATTATGTGCGACAAACAAAGGCCACAGCAGATACATTACAAATATATCAAATACTATTTATTCGATGCATACAAAACCAATTATTATTTTACTGGTTCAAAATGGCCATACAGTCTTTACCGTTTGGTTTGCAGAGAGGGATTGGCAAAATGAAATGTTGGTCCATGCATGCCATGATAACATATGCCCATAGGGGGAGACAGCAGCCCAGGAACTTACTTTACAACGTGTTCCTTTTTTTTCTGGAGGACACGAGGGACACAAGAAAAGTTTGAAACATTTGCACTGCCGCAACCGTTGAGGATGATTTATTTTCTTCTAATGACAGCGCTGGAGATAAAAGCAGTGGTAAAAATCGAACAAGTATTTCCTCACCCAAGCTCACCATGCACCCTCCATTGATAAATAATATTTATATCTCCCTCAAAACACAGAAATATTTATGTCTCACCTAGAGATCACCATAATAAAGTCGGTGTCCACTGGGTCCACTTGGTCATTCACAGTCCTTTCCGTCTGAACCCATGTCGTTTGGTTGTTTATTTGGCTTTGTAAAGTTGTGGAAATTTGATTTAGGTTGTAATGTGTGTGCAACATGTGTTTTATTTCTCTCTCTCTCTCTCTCTGTTTCTATGCCTATTGTGGGCTGCTTAAGTGGAAGGGGACTCTGGATGTTGTAAAATTGTTTGTTTGCATTATGTCAGCCTGCCGAAATGTAGAATCAGTCAGTAATCCTATCTTCTCCTCAGTGCAATTAGAGCTCTGGTTCCAGATACAGAAACTCCCATGGTGTCTGCACTCTTGCGCAGACATTTATTTACATTGAGCCTGTTTATTTAAAATATTCGCTTTTAACATAAACAGAAGAGAGCATTTGAGACTTTTGTTAATAACCCATGCGCCACTAAATTAGTGTCCTTGTTTGTTTATAGTCCTCAAAGGAATAAAGGCATCACTGAATACATTCACCAACATAGCTCCAAGGATGATGATGAGGAAGACGAGGACTTGCAATGTTGTTAAACAGTTTCAAGTTCAATGGAGGAAGGCACTGGATAACATTCTGTCATTTGAAGTCAGGTGTTTAATTACAATCAGCAAACCAGACGGCAGCACCTCTACCTGGATTGGGTCATTCCAATTCACTTCTTCAGAAAGGTGACATTATCTTTTTTTTAATATATATTTTTTATATATATCAGAGTATTTAACTAATAATTGAAAATAATAATAATAATAATTACATTCATAAATTCACCACCAAACGTGCACACAGTCCCTCATCTCAGAATAACATTTATATTATCAAAATGAGAAACTAAGCCCAGGAAGTGCACCACACACTTGCAGGAAATAATGAGCTTGCAAGTAACTGTTCTAAAGTGAGTAATATTTACTTTTAAAAGTAGCAAAATGCATAATAACTAGCGAGCCATGTAATGTAAACAAAGTAGGCTCCCGAATCAAGTTTTATCAACTGAATGCTTGTCTGCAGGGATGGACATTTAACGAGCCTGCTAGCTCGAGGCTGGTAGTTTTCAAACCAGGCTACTAGAAAACATGCAAACCTTGCCCGCCAGGCCAGTGGAATTTGGTAGTTTCATATTTAATGGCACAGATTTAAGTTCCAAGAGTTCCATCCCTGTCAATCTTAATGAATTATTAGTAATTATTAACATGAAAATAAATGTTTTTAAAAAGTCTGTAAATTAAACATGATAAAAGTCCGAAAAATACGTATTTTCAACATCCGGAAGAGACGTCTTTTCAACTTGAATTCAGAACCCAAAATGAATCTGATTTCAATGTCTGAAAAATACTTCTTTGTTATTGGCCTAATTAGAAAATTACATTGATCCCAATGTTACAAATACTGGGATAAAAATCTTACAGCGAGCACAATAGCTAACATTTAGGCCTAAACACAGCAACAGGTAGACAATCAAATGGATGAAAGAGTGGGAGAATATGATGATTTAATTAGATGTTTCACACTGTGCAAGGCTGCATCATCACAAATGTATTGAGGGGGGAAAAAAGTAGTGCCCTTGGGGTGGATTTACATGAATGAAATACTATATGTCTAGTGAGACTTACTCTTGAGAGTCAGAATAGGAGAATACACAAGGTGCAATTTTAAAAATTGGTTGTGTTTTTCTCTTGTTATGTCAGTCACTGACTGTCACTTAATTAGCCAATGTCAGATAAAATGTTTTAGATTAGTAAACTAGTCTAGCCAGCTATCTAAACTTGTATTAATCATGGTTGAATTGCAATTTTTTATTTAACGAGGCAAGTAAATGAACAACAAATTCCTATTTACAATGATAGCCTGGCGAGAGGCAATAGGCCTCATGTGGGGATGGGGGGTAAAAACACACAAAAAACAAGTACAACAAAACGACAGAAGACGCTGGCAACAGCACAAATACAACAGCAGACATACAGTCAATGTGCGTGTGTGTGCATGCAGGCATAAGTGTGGTGTGTGGTGTGTGTGAAATAAAACAACATGCTTCCTTACATCAGAGAACGCAAACTAGTGACATCGGTTAACAACTAGAAACAACTACAGTACGGTGGATTCAGAAAGTATTCAGACCCCTTGACGTTTTCCACATTTTGTTACGTTTATAGGCTTATTCTAAAATGTATTAAATACAAAAAAATCTCATCAATACTCCATAATGACAAAGCGAAAATATGTTTACAGAAATATTTGCTAATTTATAAAAAATGAAAAAGAGAAATACCTTATTTACATAAGTATTCAGACCCTTTGCTATGAGACTCGAAATTGAGCTCAGGTGCATCCTGTTTCCATTGATCATCTTTGAGATGACTCCAATCAACAACTTGATTGGAGTCCACCTGTGGTAAATTCAATTGATTGGACATGATTAGGAAAGGTACACACCTGTCTATATAAGTTTTCAAAGTTGACATTACATGTCAGAGCTAATACCAAGCCATGAGGTCGAAGGAATTGTCCGTAGAGCTCCAAGACAGGATTATGTCGATGCACAGATTCCAAGAACACAGTGGCTTCCATAATTCTTAAATGGATGTAGTTTGGAACCACCAAGACTCGTCCTAGTGCTGGCCGCCCGGCCAAACTGAGCAATAGGAGGAGAAGGGCATTGGTCAGGGATGTGACCAAGAACCCGATCGTCACTCTGTTAGAGCTCCAGAGTTCCTCTGTGGAGATGAGAGAACATTCCAGAAGGACAACCATCTCTGCAGCACTCTGCCAATCAGGCCTTCATGGTAGAGAGGCCAGGCAGAAGCCACTCTTCAGTAAAAGGCCCATGACGGCCCACTTGGACTTTGCCAAAATCCACATAAAGGACTCTCAGACCATGAGAAACAAGATTGTCTGATCTGATGAAGCCAAGATTGAACACTTTGGCCTGAATGCCAAGCGTCACGCCTGGCACAATCCCTACGGGGAGGCATGGTGGTGGCAGCATCATGCTGTGGGGATGTGTTTCAGTGGCAGGGACTGAGAGACTAGTCAGGATCGAGGGAAAGATGAACGGAGCAAAGAGATCCTTGATGAAAACCTGCTCCAGAGCGCTCAGGACAACAGACAGGAGCGAAGGTTCACGTTCCAACACGGCAATGACCCTAAGCACACAACCAAGAAACAGCAGTAGTGGTGTCGGGACAAGTCTCTGAATATCCTTGAGTGGCCCAGCCAGAGCCCGGACTTGAACCTGATTGAACATCTCTGGAGAGACCTGAAAAAAGCTGTGCAGCAACGCTTCCCATCCAACCTGCCAGAGCTTGAGAGTATCTGCAAAGAAGAATGGGAGAAACTCCCCAAATACAGGTGTGCCATGCTTGTAGCGTCATACTCAAGAAGACCAGAGGCTGTAATCGCTGGCAAAGGTGCTTCAACAAAGTACTGAGTAAAGTGTCTGAATACTTTTGTAAATGTGATATTTCAGTTTTGATAGTTTAATACATTAGCAAGAATATGTAAAAAATATGTAAACACCTGAACTCCTCCAGGGACACCAGGTCCTGGATTTTTAGGCTTGGATAGCCCAGCCAAAAACCCTGGATGAACAGAGATATCAGTACCATGCTGAGGGCTCGTAATGTAGTATTACATGTCAGCAGAATGAACCCCTATGACAAGGCATGCAGGTATGAGCTCTGAAAATCCATTAGGGATACAAAAAGACAATACATACTTAAATTTGAACTGAACGCATGTGGCAAGGACTTACAGACTACAAAGGAAAATCCAACTGTGTGGTGCCCACCGAATCCTCCCTCCCAGATGAGCTTAACACATTTTATGCTCGCTTCAAGGCAGACAATACTGAGCCATCTAGGAAGACTCTACCTGCACAGGACGACTAGGTGCTTTCGCTCTCCAAGCTTGATGTGAGGAATACTCACAAATGAGATGGACCATCAACACCACCACTGTGGTCAAGAGGGCACAACAGAGTCTCTGTTCCTAAGGCGACTGAAGAAATTCGGCATGCCATGCTGGGTCCTCTCCAAATACTGCCGCTATCACGGCCTGGTACGGGAATTGCTCCGCCCACGACCTCAAGGCCGTCCAGCGGATGGTGAAGACGTTCCAGTGTATCACTGGGACCCGTGCTCCCACCCATTCAGGACATCTACTTGAAATGGTGTCTGAGGAAGGAAGACAGCATCATCAAGGACACCACATACCCCAGCCACAAGCTGTTCACTGCCTTACTGTTGAGCATGAGGTCTGATACCGACAGGCTCAGATACCGTTTCTATCTACAAGCCATCAGACTGCTATACACTTGAACTGGACTGACCACCTGCTTTGATGCTCCACACCTTAGCACACATGTACTCACTCACCCACTCACTCACCCACTCACTCACTCAGGTAGCCTAGTGGTTAGAGCGTTGGACTTGTAACCGAAAGGTTGCATGATTAATGCATGTCCTTCTGTAGCTCAGTTGGTAGAGCATGGCGCTTGTAACGCCAGGGTAGTGGGTTCGATTCACGGGACCACCCATACGTAGAATGTATGCACACATGACTGTAAGTCGCTTTGGATAAAAACGTCTGCTAAATGGCATATATTATATATATATTATATATATATTATATTTATATTAAATCCCTGAGCTGACAAGGTAAAACATCAGTCATTCTACCCCTGAACAAGGCAGTTTACCCACTGTTCCTAAGCGGTCATTGAAAATGAGTATTTGTTCTTAACTGACTTGCCTAGTAAAATAAACTCACCCATGCTGCTACTAGACTCTTACTACGTGTAAATATTGGACTATAAATTATGCCTTCCTGTATTATAGTTATGGTAAAATGTTTATTCTATTCTACATTTACTTAGTTCGTATTCTTATCTTTTATTATTTCTTATTGTTGTTGCATTGTAGAGAAGGAACCTGCATTTCATTGGTACACATGGTGAAAGTATCTTTTTCCATGCTCTGTTCCAACTCCTGGTTTCAACATGCTCGGTTTCAACTTCTCATCCACCCAAACTCCCAGATATTTGTACGTTTTGACTTGTTCAATAGAATGTCCTTCCAAAGTAGCAATTAATTACACCGTTTCTAGTGTTCAGTATTGGAAAATACCATGCATTTTATTTTAAAAGAATTCAGACCAAGCTTAAAATTCTACAGATTCTATTGAATGATGTGAAATGCTTTTTGAGCTTTTTCAAAAGCAAAAGTCGAACTGTTGCCACTTGAATAGAGAACAGTGTCATCCGCATTAAAATATGTCTCCCAATGTTGTCGATCTAGATAATAAACAACAAGGGACCTAAAATTGATTCTTGGGGCACACCCAAGCATAACTCTATGGTTTCCAACTTACAAACATCTGCCTTAACACACTGGGTTCAATTTGACAGGTAGTTCATTTACATTTAAGTCATTTAGCAGACGCTCTTATCCAGAGCGACTTCACAAACCACTCCAGAGCATGACCAGTAATAACAAATGAACTTCAGTCTCTGCACCAAGACAGTATGGTCCACAGTGTCAAATGCCTTTGACAAGTCTATGAATACAGATACACAATGCAGCTTCTTACCCAGGGAACAATTAATATCACTCAAAACCCTCTGTTACTGTGACAATGCTGTTTCTAGACATGAAACCTGATTACATACCACTCAAAATATTGGTTTCCTGGAGGTAGGCCTTAAGCTGCCTTTTGACTAGGGACTCCAATACCTTTGCCATAACAGACAATTCAGCACCTGACCTGTAATTTCTGACGGGTGGGCCCTCATTGATTATGTTTGTTACTCTCACTCAGATATCATTAAAAACTGAAAACGTTTCTCTCTACCCTATTGCAAAATGTGTGGAATTGCAGAAAATTAGCTGTACAACTTCAAATGTCCTTCTCTGCCCCATGGCAAAATTAGTAAAATTGCTGGGAAAATATTTAGCTTGCAAGGTGGGGAGATATTAAAGTTACCTTCAAACAAACCAGGCTTAATTTGATCAATATCATGAAAGTCATGATATGAGGTGGTAAAAAGCAAATTGCGACTGAATATTTTTATAATTCCCTGGTGAGTTTAGAAAAATGTCAAATGTCCGTAGATTTCAGCTGTTAAATTGTTCTGCTATTACAACTTTTACTGTTAGAGTGTTGGCGTAACGAGACAATTCTCTTTACACTGCCATGCTTAGAGGGGGGTAACTGTCGGGCGATTGTCACAAAATGAGCAGCTGAGGGTATTTTTGCGAAAAGTCTAGTCAGTGTCAAGGCCCTCTACTTCCGGAGGTAGTGTAGAAGACATCTCTTAAAGAGAGATTTTAATCTATGTAGGTCCGTTTCTTTACAATACACAAGAATCTCTCCTCGACCTAGTTTGTGTCATCAAAGTGGTGTGGTGTATAGAGGCCCAACTATCAAAACTAGTAGAGATGGAAAGATGTGACTCACCTGTAACCCCTCCTCTCTCTCTGTTTGCCTGTAGTTCCAGCCACCTGCTCAGCACCAAGATAGCAGACTAGGCCAACACACCTGAATCCCAGGGGTACATTCACTAGGAACCAAACGGAAACAAAGAGGGAGGGATCGACGCCAAATTTTTCCAATAGAAACTATTTTTTTGTTTTCGTTTGGAGTAAACGGCTGCCGTCGCAAAACATTTTGGACTAACGATTACACACCTTGTTACCATTGCACCATGTGGATCACCCTTCCTCCGAGTGCGTACAGAAGAGCTACTGCTACGGTAGGCCTACACCCACGCGACATCCTGTCAAAGATAACAAAGTCTACAGAATTGGCACAAGACAAACTAACAAAACAAATGGTCTAATGTACTTACACTCAGCCATACTCCCCCACATATCACACACTCTGTCAACTTTATATCTCTATTCAATGTGAAAGTCTGACAACTTTTCAAGGGTGGAATGCAATTAAAACACTACGTACTGCGCAGATAAAATACTTTGACTTCTCTCGACTGTAAGATATCGGCTGGGATGCAATAGCCTACGGCCTTATCCTATTTGTTGTACAATGTCGAACATTGTCTCGTCCTACCGTTCAAAGGATAGACTATGGTAAGACTCACTGAGCCGCAGGCCTAGAACTAGTTAGACTTGGAAACCTTTATTTAAGTGTCACTCCACAATGATACAATAATAGCAAATATAGATATATATTCTTTTAACCACATTGTGGCCAACTCAAATTGAGTTTTGAGACACTAAAAACAATCATGGTCAGACATGGTACAGGCTGCATCGAGGATACATTGGGAACTCAAGAAGACAATTAGGCACTTAAAAAGAAACGTGTACATTGGAGGATAAGAGGGCAGGCTTTGGTGCAGGCATTTACATTATTGTTACCTAGGTAAGATTTCCACATAGTTCATTATTTTCATCAAGACCGTGAACATTTTCGTTCTGGCTGAACAGCTGACCTAGGCCGGTGTATTTGGATGAAATATGACATCGTTTTCATTCCAACCATGCTGGATTGTTCTAAACCACATGTGCCTTGGAGTTTGCATTTAAAACATTTTTTTTTACACACAGTAAGTGCTGCATCGGTACATCCACGTTATGCAGTGTCTGAATTCCTTACACTCCACTATGTAACACACCATAACGACTCCAGTCCATGAGTGATGAGTGTCGGTCATACATAAGGCATTGCCTTGGCCCTGGGTTGGACAGAGATGGGTATGGCTGAGACACCTTGGGAAACTTCTCATCTTGACTTCGAGTTGCAGCGTCAAAATTCTGGGCAAACAGTGGGAGTCAATCGCTAAACCGTGTCTGCCTTTTCCTGAGAATCTCACTGGGCTGTCTGAGGGGAGATCTGGGAGTTCTCTCCTGGGCTTAGCGCTCTCTCTTTCCATTCAGGTTGTGGTTTAACAGTCCTAAAGGATGTCCTAGCTGGGACACATCTAGATGCAGTGATTAGACATTGAGTCCAGAGTGTCCATGTATATTTTGTAACTACTATGCAGGCAAATTACTACACATGGCATTACTACTGTACATGTACCTATTTATATATATATATATATATATATATATACAAATGAAGTCGGAAGTTTACAAACACTTAGGTTGGAGTCATTAAAACTCGTTTTTCAACCACTCCACAAACGTCTTGTTAACAAACTAGTTTTGTCAAGTCGGTTAGGACATCTACTTTGTGCATGACACAAGTAATTTTTCCAACAATTGTTTACAGACAGATTATTGCACTTATAATTCACTGTAACACAATGCCAGTAGGTCAGAAGTTTACATACATTAAGTTGACTGTGCCTTCACACAGCTTGGAAAAATCTAGAAAATGACGTCATGGCTTTAGAAGCTTCTGATAGGCTAATTGACATCATTTGAGTCAATTGGAGGTGTACCTGTGAATGTATTTCAAGGCCTACCTTTAAACTCGGTGCCTCTTTGCTTAACATCATGAGAAAATCAAAATAAATCAGAAAAAAGATTGTAGACCTCCAAAAGTCTGGTTCATCCTTGGGAACAATTCTCAAACACCTGAAGGTACCATGTTCATCTGTACAAACAATAGTACGCAAGTATAAACACCATGGGACCACGCAGCCGTTATACCACTCAGGAAGGAGACGCCTTCTGTCTCCTAGAGATGAGCGTACTTTGGTGCGAAAAGTGCAAATCAACAACAACAAAGGACCTTGTGAAGATGCTGGAGGAAACAGGTACAAAAGTATCTATATCCACAGTAAAACGAGTCCTATATCGACATAACCTGAAAGGCTGCTCAGCAGGGAAGAATCCACTGCTCCAAAACTGCCATAAAAAAGGCAGACTACAGTTTGCAACTCCACATGGAGACAAAGATCGTACTTTTTGGAGAAATATCCTCTGGTCTGATGAAACAAAAATAGAACTGTTTTGCCATAATGACCATCGTTATGTTTGGAGGAATAAGGGGAGGCTTGCAAGCCGAAGAACACCATCCCAACCGTGAAGCACGGGGGTGGCAGCATCATGTTGTGGGGTGCTTTGCTGCAGGAGGGACTGGTGCACCTCACAAAATAGATGGCATCAAGAGGAGGGGAAATTATGTGGATATATCGAAGCAACATCTCAAGACATCAGTCAGGAAGTTAAAGCTTGGTCGCAAATGGGTCTTCCAAATGGATAATGACCCCAAGCATACTTCCAAAGTTGTGGCAAAATGGCTTAAGGACAACAAAGTCAAGGTATTGGAGTGGCCATCACAAAGCCCTGACCTCAATCCTATAGAAAATGTGTACAAACCTACAATGCCTACAAACCTGACTCAGATACACCAGCTCTGTCAGGAGGAATAGGCCAAAATTCACCCAAATTATTGTGGGAGCCTTGTGGAAGGCAACCAGAAACGTCTGACCCAATTTAAACAATTTAAAGGCAATGCTAGCAAATACTAATTGAGTGTATGTAAACTTCTGACCACTGGGAATGTGATGAAAGAAATATAGGCTGAAATAAATCATTCTCTCTACTATTATTCTGACATTTCACATTCATAAAATAAAGTGGTGATCCTAACTGACCTAAGACAGGGAATCTTTACTAAGATTAAATGTCAGGAATTGTGAAAAACTGAGTTTAAATGTATTTGGCTAAGGTGTATGTAAACTTCAGACTTATATATGTATGTATATATGTATATCAACGATAATCAACACACCGTGTCATAGATCCGCCATCGTACCCAGTAAGCCCTTGTATATTCTTTGAATACCAGGCCTCCAATTCAGTCGATCACTTCAACTTGTTGTGACATGGTGTTTGATATGTGGAAGTGTGTTCAGAATTGGAAGTTCTGGATGTGATATCCTTCATATGGTGCGGTGGAGACGAGGAGAGGAGAGGGATGGTTTAGCTTGGATGCGTGTGCCAGGGCTACTGCCTGCGTGGGTCAAAGGTGTCACTCACTGCTCGTTGTCGAGTGTCTGTGATTTATAGTTCCTGTAGGGCTGTGTGCCTGCCTGCTAGCGGCTCAACTCACATCACAGAGACCTGAGTACCAGGCGTCTGTTGACATACGTCATTCTGTTCCAGTGAATGTTTAAACAGGACTTATCAGGCCCCTGACACCTCCAAACTGAGGCAGAGCTTCTTTCCCTCGCATTTCCTCCCCCTCTCCCCTTATACCTCCCTCCCGCTGTCTCTTTTTCTCAATCTCTTTCTCTCCTACTCCATGCTCTCCTTCTCTTGCTCCATCCTCTTGCTCCATCCTTCTCTCTCGCTCTCTCGCTCTCTCGCTCTCTCGCTCTCTCGCTCTCACTCCCCTGCTAGACACCAACCAAACCACCACTAATATTCATCTCTGTTGTTTGGACAGAATGTCTCCAGCATAGATCCAGTGTGATCTTCCATTGAATCACTCTGAGGCCTTCAGATGTCAGGTTTCCAGGGAATTCAAAAACCCTGATAAAAAAAAAAACATGTGAATCAGGTGACCGGCGTAGGAGCAAGCCAGGGGAAACTGGATCCACTCAGACAGGGGATTGCGAAAAGCCGCAGAAATACTGGTTCTCTCCAAAGATACGGCTTGTGCAAATACCACTCTCTACAATAACAATGGTGTCCTCTGCCAGGGCTAGTTAACTAATGACAGATACACACCTTAATAATGCTGAGCAGTTGTTAGGTTTCAACAGTGGGGAGAGGATAATGGCTTGTCAGCGGGAGGCCCATGCCAGTGGAAAGCTCTGTCTGTGGACGGAGAGATGGAGAGAGGGAGAGAGCACCCAAGGCGAAGAGCAAGAATGCTTGAAAACTCCTGACACAGCAAAATGTTAGTCTGACTGGAAGGGGCTCCAACCATAACGCTGCACATTTGTTTTTATAGCTTATTGAATTGTGCAGTGCAGACAGAGGTGCTAGATGCTTTTCTAAAATGATTTGTCCTCATAGCCTAGCGCTTTGTAACCTACAGTTACCCGTGGTTCTGCTCAATTACATTTCAGGGGCTGATTTTGATGTCTTAATGGCTGGGGTTTATGGTAATTGCTGCCATGCAGTGGGCTTGCCATTTACACATGTTTGTTTCCCACTAACCGATGTGGTTCATTATGCCATTATTTGGTGTCAGTTAGGGCAAAACCACAATGCAGATGTATTTTTACACAGGTCCAATTTACACAAGTCCCGAGTATGAAATGCGTTTGTGTGTCTGTGTGTATCTTGGACTGTTCTGTTTCAGTGGCTCACTTTGTACTGACCAAGCTCAGTGGTCCAGCACCAGACTCTCAGAGCTATCGACGTTTAACGGGATATGATGTCAATGCCTGCTCCTGGCTGGTTCACAGCTGAGCACCGGTGGTAGGTGCTGTTGAGTGGATCCTCATCCAAACCCTCTTCCCTCCCTCCTTGTTTCTGTTCTCTGTAACCACAGCAAGGTGCCTAAATATAGCTAGCACTGTCACACTGACGTAGGCACTCCATGGTAAATGACCTGCCAGAGCTACCGTTATGAGTACCGTTCGCCCTTTAAAACCGCTCACGGTCTTGTGGTTGAACCACTTTGTCATTGTTGACTCATAGACAGTGCTACCTCAGCATCGCTATGCAGCTATGCACGATGTGTTATAGGATGTTGTTTGGCAATTTTGTCAACCCACTCCTGCTTCCTCACGGCTTCCCTCTCCCTCCCCCTCCTCTCTGTGGCCGTCAGGGTTCGTCAGCCTAATGAAAAGCCCTATTCTTTCTGCACAGTCACTCACTCTTATACTACCTGGGAAAGGCTGCGAGCCAAATGAAAGAGTGATGATATCGGATCGCTTTGGCCGGGTGCAGCATCTCTCCTTCTTTCCTTTCGTCCCACTCCTGCCCTCCCAAAACCCGCCGAAAGGGACCCTCTCCAGAAGGAAGGGACATTATGTAAAAGTAAGAGCTTGTATGTACAGTAATTCAAGAAAACAACATGCTATAGCGATGTCAAAATGATTTAAGAGATGTTGTTAAGACAAATATTTGAATGAAGGAGGGAGGATAAAAGTCAGCTATTCAAACCAGTCTCTTCCGCAATGTACCACTCTGCACCCCAAACCACAGCCTGAAAGGCCTTGAATCAGAAGTGGACATGCTGAGACAGCACATTATTAACAGAAAGAATAACCTCATTTATTTTTCTCCTATTGAGAGTGGTAATTGTTCGGGGAAATGAAGCCGTCTGTGTACTCCTGGGTCATATCCTATATATGTTATTGTTGTGTTTTTTTCTCCTCTGGTATTAAACTGACCTATGAGAGTCTGCGCCCCTCTTCCTCCCTCTCCCCATATCGTCCATCACTATATTCCCTCTCCATTCCTCACTCCATCCACCTCTGCCCTTTTTTCCCTTTACTCCTACCTCTCACCCTATTTCCCCCCTTTCACCCCCCCCCACCCCCACCCCTTCATCCTGTCTGAAGATCACTTTGCTAAGTGGTGGAGGCAGTGTGAATAAGAGTGTGTGCTGTTGAGTACAGTATCCCAGGCATCCCCTGGCATCCAACAGCCAGCCACGTCCGGCCCTCAGCTTCTCTTAGCTCCATAACCCTGCCTCTGCTCAGCACGACAGGACCAGACCAGGCCCAAGACTGGAGACAGCAGCATGGGGTCAGTGTAATCAGATTGTCCCAGTAGCTAGTAGCTACAGTATCATACCCCTCTAACCTGCCACTCCCCTCTGCCCCTCTGCTTCAACACGCTAGCATTACTTACCGCAAGAGGAAATTGTCCTGCCTGATTTCCTGACATCTATAGTTCATGAGAAGTGTGAGTATTGCAGTAGAACTGGATCTGTAGAGAGAGAGACAGAGAGAGAGAGAGAAAGATATATATATATATGAGAGAGAGAGAAGGACGGAGAGAGGTCATCGAGATTAGCGTCTGTGCAGTGTGCTGCGATGACAGTCCTTTAGTAAGTGAGGCAGGGTACATCTGTGGATGATTCTGAGGCGATGGAACGTCAAGCTGCGGTTCCTATATCTCAGAACAGATAGAGATCTAAGAATGAAAGTTCGACAGGCTATGCTGATATCTTGCCAGGAGTCCTGCTGCTTCGCTCAGAAGCATCCTGGCCGTGGAGGTATGAGCTGACCTGCTTATCGCACCACTGAGGCCTGTAATTAAAAAGGTAGAGTTACCCTGTCTTTACCTCCGCTGACCCCTGCCTCGTGGCTTAATAACAGCCAGGGTTAGTGAAGCAGCTCTGGGGAGACTGGGAGAGGAACTTGGCCTCCTGGTCGATGGAAGGATCTTGGCCTTCTTACCTGGTGGATGTTACGGCTCTTTAAGGGGGTGAAAGGGTGGGCGGATGTTGGGCACGTATACCCGCTGTACCAGGGGTTGCCAGGTAAACACCTGGCATGGACGATGACAGCGCAGTGCCTAGACTGTGCCAAGCTACCGGGGCCACTTCTACCCTGTGAGCACTGTCCTAGAGCCGGGAGGCTATGAATGCTGCTAGCAGTGTGTGCTTGTCTGCCCGCATACATGTGTGTGTCCCTGCGTGCGTACGTGCGCATGAGTTTGTGCATGCACGTGTGCATGCAAGGATGCGTTTGGATGATGTTTCCGTGTGTGTGTGTGTGCATGTGTGAATAATATGTGTGGAGAGAGGCCTTGGTGGTATCAGGGGTCCCATTCTCTGGGGCCATTATTAAAGCAGTATTCTAGACTCTGGGCGTAATGTGGGAATGTTCAGAGGCTCTCTCCATGGTTAAATATTACTGATGAGTTAGAGGGGAAAGAACGAGGGATGTGTCAGGAAGGAAGAGACCGGGACGGGTTCACCAGAGGATCCAAATATTGTAGCTTGGTGCAAATAAAAACGAGAAGAGGGAAGCTCAGTAGGATTTAACGAGGAGATTGATCGACTCACACGCTGTAATCATCTTGCCAATCCCATCTAAATCCCAGTCAGTTCTGGAGTTTTATTCCTGTGGATACATTCCATATCCAATGCAGCTGGATAGGAATTGAACTAAAATGGCCACCCGGTCTTCCAACTCCCGTATTAACCCCTTCCCGTGTCTCAACTCTGAAGTGAGCCAAGGCTTAAGCGGGGGACTTTCATTCTAACATGATACCCCTGTCATCGGTAAGCCCTCCATCGTTAGGCGTCGTGTGAGAGGGAAAGAGATGTATATGCTGCCTCTGTGTGTGTCTGAGGCTCGTTTCACTGTGCGGTTTGGCCGGTTCGGGCAGCGCTGTAGGTGGCAACGAGAGAGGGGCACAGCACAGTGGTCGGCCACAGGGCCACAGAGGCTATGGACAAAGGACCAATGTTTTATGGGCTGATGGTGAGGGGCTGAGGTAGCTACTGTATGTGTGTATACATAATATGTTCATATTTCTGTTTGTGTGCACATAAGTGCAACGTGTAAGTATGTGTGCGTGTGTGTGCGCGCGCGTGCGTGTGTGTGTGTGTGTGTGCATTCTCCTGTTAACCCTCAACCTGGGCCTGTACGCAGCGTTGTGCGGCCTATTAGACTTGTCACGCAACTATGTTTGAATTTCTAATTTAAGAAATCCAGGCATGAGTTTTTCAAAACAGGTTCCTTCTGCGAGCCACCTGGTATCAACTGACTGGGCAAATAAACGCTGATGAATGTCAGTCTATTCTAGAACAGCGCCAATGCTGTCTAGTACCAGAAACACACACTCACATTTCAATGTTGCAATCCCGAAACTGAGACCTAACTGTAAAATAAATGACCCCAAGAAGGGTTCTCTGAAAGTGTGCCTGGAATTCACAAATCACAAGCATTTCACATCAAAGTATGGACGGCGGTCCCTTTATCAGTAATTATTGATGTTTGCCTGGAATTAGAGATTTTTAATAAAGTTATTTTGTACTGTAAACAGTGTTAATGCACACGTTAAACATCGCTGAGAACTTTTGACGTCGGACTGGCTAATGGGGCTTTTATGGAGCTTAGCAACCCTTCCGTAACATAATATAGAACCACACAAGGCTTCCTCACACACAGACATTGAGTAGGTTCTCTGTGCGCACCACTCAAACCAAAGAATAATCTTGACAAAATAGGTCATATCTTCTGAGAAAATACAGCAGCAAAGAAACACAGAAATAGAGAAATGTCTTTGTATATTTTCGATTATTCGTCCCCCCCCCCTGTTTATTTTTCATATACACCCACTTCTCCTTAAAAAAAAAAAAGAGTACAAATATTTTAAAAAGTGGTAGTGTAGAAGTAGAGACCTTATACAGTATTCCTGGTCCGATGTGTGGCTTGTTCTCGTCTTGCCTATGTACACTGATGCAGTGCCAGAGAGCAGTGATGCCGACTCCTCTCTAGGTGCCAACTGATTTTATCGCTCGGAAAACAGTCTCCTTCCCATCTGAGCCCTCTCCGGAGCATATGAATATATTTTACACTCACACGAAGGAAAACAGGTAACTCTATATCAATATGAGGGCAGAGAACTGTGTGCCTCAGGTATACATATGAAAGAGGTGGATCTGCATATTGCAACTGCTTTATATTTAATATTTTGTGAGAAATATTTTTGACTTTGCTGCAATTTTACAATTGCGTTTTGACAAATCTGCCAAAAAAAGCTGGTTAAATTCGACAGATGGAGGGTTTCTGCATTATAAATGCATACGGTTTTCAATGGACACAAAACAAGAACTTGACACAGACAGACACATTCAAATGTTCCTGATGGAGTTTTTCTTCGCAAGAAACCTTTTCATGAACATGGAAACCTGAGGTCTCAGACTTTCACATCAATCCAAATCCACAAAAGATCCATATGAAACGTGCACAAGTCTTGGCGAGGTGTCTCAAAACTCCTCTCTCCACCGACCCTGTTCGTTTTATTTCATTGATTTTATTTTTTACCCCTCCCTCTTTTAGGAGTGCCGAATGCTCAGCTGTTGATTTTAGATTTGAAGAAAGAAAAAAAGCCCTGCAAAATGAAAATAAAGGTAGTGTCACATTCATAATATTTGGAGTGGCAACCCCTTTATTTTTCTTTTATTAACTGCTGATTAATATTCAGTGGTGGTGGAGGTAAATAAGCTGTCCTATTCCCCTGTATCCTGCACAAGGCGTCGTTTTCTCCCCCACACAGACTTCAGCCACAAAATGTGCAGATTTCTGGTTTAAATTACTGAATCATCTCCATTTCATCCACATTCTTTCTTCTTCTTCTTCTTCATTTTTTTTAGAGGAACTTGTAATTGTTCAAATTAGGTGTCTTTCATGTTCAGTGTAAATGGGGATGTCAGAAAGCGGTAGGCCTCATTACTTTGGTCAAATTTCCTCTCGGGTTAGATTCCTCCACGGTCGCTAGCTGGGAGGTTGCTAGCGGAGCTGTTTAATTAGAAGTGTGGATGTAGATGTGGAGAAGTGATGGGGAAGTGTTAGTGCAGCCAGACATTACACTAACAGCTAGCTGCTAACTGACTGCCTCAAATGCCAAAGGGAACTACCTGTATTAGCATTTGTGAATATTCCTTTGTTGGTTTGCCAGTGAAGATATGAGGATTTCCATGTACTGCTGGCTCAAACATCAGTCTACTGGAGTGTTCTTTACTCTGATCCCAAAAATTCTGCAACCTGTTGTGGTTGAATATGGCCCAGGCCCACAGTGTCAGTACTGTGTCTGTCACCAGTGTTGGTGTTGTGTGGCTAAAAGACATACATTACCAGTCAAAAATTTTGACAAGCCTACTCATTCAAGGGTTTTTCTTTACTTTTACTATTTTATACATTGTAGAATAATAGTGAAGACATCAAAACTATGAAATAACACATGGAATCATGTATTAAGCAAAAAAAAGTGTTAAGCAAATCAAAATATATTTTATATTTCAGATTCTTCAAAGTAGCCAACCTTTGCCTTGATGACAGCTTTGCACACTCTTGGCATTCTCCCAACCAGCTTCACGAGGAATACTTTTCCAACAGCGTTGAAGGAGTTCCCACATATGCTGAGCACTTGTTGGCTGCTTTTCTTTCCCTCTGCGGTCCAACTCATCCCAAGCCATCTCAAATGTCTCATGTCCATTGCTTGTGTTTCTTGGCCCAAGCAAGTCTCTTCTTATTATCGGTGTCCTTTAGTAGTGGTTTCTTTGCAGCAATTTTACCATGAAGGCCTGATTCACACAATCTCCTCTGAACAGTTGATGTTGAGATGTGTCTGTTACTTGAACTCTGTGAAGCCTTTATTTGGGCTGCAATTTCTGAGGCTGGTAACTCTAATGAACTTATCCTCTGCAACAGAGGTAAATCTGGGTCTTCCTTTCCATTTTTGTAACTGCACTTGAAGAAAAGTTATTGACATTTTCCGCAATGACTGACCTTTATGTCTTAAAGTAATGATGGATTGTCGTTTCTCTTTGCTTATTTGAGCTATTCTTGCCATAATATGGAAGCCTTTTACCGAATAAGGCTGTCTTCTGTATATCACCCCTACCTTGTCACAACACAACTGGTTGGCTCAAACGCATAAGAAGGAAATGAGTTCCACAAATTAACTTTAAACAAGGCACACCTGTTAATTGAAATGCATTCCATTTGACTACCTCATGAAGTTGGTTGAGAGAACGCCAAAAGTGTGCAAAGCTGTCATCAAGGTAAGGCGTGGCTACTTTGAGGAATCTCAAATATAAAACATATTTTGATTTGTTTAACACTTTTTTGATTACTACATGATTCCATATGTGTTATTTCATAGTTTTGATGTCTTCACTATTATTATAGAAAAACCCTGGAATGAGTAGGTGTGTCCAAACTTTTGACTGGTACAGTACATAGGAAAAAATCCTGTAACTGAGCTTTCACCTCATCCCAAAAGACACCACTGCCTCGGCCTGGGAAAATATTTAGACATCACCTTCTGTGGGAGCAGTACACATGGGGAACACCTTGGGATGTGGCCTTTGAGGTAACTATGACTCAATGCCGTGGGCAAGTCACTAACATGAAGGGTGTCCTGGAACAACTCGGTAACCCAAGTCCTGTATTTTGACAGGCTTTCTGAGATGCCTCTCATTTCCTGGTGGAAAATGTGATAAATCACAACTTTCATCACCCTTGAGGTGTAAAGATTTGAACTGTTTCTAGGACACTTGGTTTGTCACGTGGGGTTATTCCTCAGGTTTCTGTACTAGGGATAGAGAGAGTTGTATTTGGTGCAATCATCTTTGAAAGAGTGCACAAGGTATGTGCCTATTCTCCTCCTTTCTCATTCCCTCTTTTCTTCAACTCCTCCCTTCATCAAAACTTAAACAAGGCTACATAAATCACCAGCTTATGTACATTTCGGTGCATCAAGGCATTTTCTGATGTATGGGGGAGTCCCCAAACCACAATCCCCCACCTGACATTCAAACTGCACATTACCCCACCGGTTCTTGATTTTCTGCCTTTTCCCGAGATCTCATTTTTTTCAAGCGGGGCCCATCACAAGCGTTTAGGCTGAACGGAGACCAGATCCCAATAGCTAATTCCCCTGCCTTTTTTGCCTCAGCAGCTACTTAACTCCAATTTGTCCAGACATGGACACTGCTGCGTGTGGATTTTTCAGAGGGGGTCGTATTTACTGTGTGTGTTTCTGAGGGTGGTTGGGAGAAGGGGACTGTGTATGTTTTTTGCCTTAATTATAAATAGGGGTCAAAGTTGAGCGTAGCAGCTTAACCTACTACTACATTTGGTGGTAGAAGTGGGATCCAGTGATGGTAATAGTGTGTGTGTTCAGTCTCTTGGTTCTCCAATAGTCACCAGGTCCAAAGGTCAAACTTCCAGTTGAGCCCCAGAGTCACCGGGCCAAATATAAAGGGCAGTCTACTGTACTCTCTAGGCATCCAGTCTCTCGTTAAGTAACCACGTCCTGTAAAAAAAACGCCCCCAAAACACTCGAATGCATACCCATTACAGCTTTACGTGTTAGTGAACTTTTATTTTACGAGCTTTGAATAAGTTCCCCAAGAGCTGCCATTATTGTGTGGTTTATTTTCACACCCCAAAAAATGTATTATTAAATATGGACCTCTCTCTCTTTCTCCTTCCCCTTTCCCTCCATCTCCATCACTTCTCAGACATTTTGTGAGCCATTTTGACTGTAAAGGACGTTTCTTCTAAGCCGCAGAATCACTCTCCAGTTCCCATAACTCCCTTTTCACCTCTTAATCTGCCTAATGTTTATCCAGGTTTGATTGACACTTCTGTGTGGTGATAAAGGGGCGGGACATAGACCCACAGTAGAGCAGCGAAATTAGACCATAGCTGCCACACCACAAGTAGTAGCCACTGAATTCATTATATCTTTCCGCTGCATTTCAGTTCTGCAGACTAACATGCGGTTGGTCGTCAAACACAGTTTTTGGGGGAAGCGCCATGTCCTGGGAAGCAAATATAACCTCTATGTCTGGCTGTCTTCGCAGCGAGCCTGAAAGATTGCTCAAATCTCATCCATATGTTGGAACAGCATAAACGTCAGGAAGACAAAGGAGAGTGGCGGAGAGCCACAAGGTGTAACATCACAGTGCTTCAGTAGGACCTCACCCTCCCTGGATCCAAAAGGGCCCTTTTAACATGCTAATTCCCCATGACAATACTGTCACATAACTCCAGTAATTCCAGAGTCCAACCTCTCCCTCCTACACACAGTCCATCTACCATTTTAATATTTTTTAAATGTAATTTAACTAGGCAAGTCAGTTAAGAACAAATTCTTATTTTTAATGATTGCCTAGGAACAGTGGGTTAACTGCCTGTTCAGGGGCAGAACGACAGATTTGTACCTTGTCAGCTCGGGGATTTGAACTTGCAACCTTCCGGTTACTAGTCCAACGCTCTAACCACTAGGCCATCCTTCTCTAGGTTGCTTAAAAAACATATTTCATTTTATTCTAACAGACACCAATCATTTTTTTTTACTGCTTCTTCTTCTTAATTGTGTCCCTTCATTTACCATACCATATCCGTATTCACCAGCAGTTTACTGTTAATTGGGGCTTCATATACGAGGTAGAACTAGGATAGCATTTAGCTCATGTCGGACCCCAGTAGGACTAGCTGTCGCCATTGGCGTCGAATAATGGGCATCCTAATAACGCAAATCAAATGAACTCTTATAGCCCCGTCTTCCAGAGTACATCCAATCATTTGACAGTGATAACTGTGAGTCAGTTCATCAGAAAATCACTCAGGGTTCTCTCTCACGCCACACATTCCTTCCGTCTTATTTCTATATGTTGTCTTCCAAGGCCTAGCCTCTATAAAACTGTTGCTGTTTCTTGAGCATAAGTGACTTTATCAGGCCTCCGGAAGGACTGTCTGTCCTCCTGCCTACTCATCCCACCGAGCCATGGGGGGTATTTAATCATGATCGTCCAACAGTCCAAGCGGCGGGGGAGTGGTGGGAAGGCAGGCTGAACACCGCCCTCTGCTGAGCATCCTGGCGATGGCGCATCCTAATTTGATGTCTCTCATTCCGAGCCAGGGATACTCAGAGTCAATCAGAGCCCCTTCATTTCCTCTCTGGCTTCTGTGGGCAAGGTGACGGGGCAGTGGGTGCTGAGGGGCAGCAGGGATAGTTGGATGGCTAGGACACTGATTCAAAGTCAGTTTTGTGGTCCTTCTGTAGCACAGTTGGTAGCGCATGGCGCTTGTAACGCCAGGGTAGTGGGTTCGATTCCCGGGACCACCCATACGTAGAATGTATGCACACATGACTGTAAGTCGCTTTGGATAAAAGCGTCTGCTAAATGGCATATATTATTATTATTATTATATTACACTTATTGTTAAGGTTAGGATTAAAGGAGGTTATGCTGATCCTAGATCTGTGACGAAGGGCTTCTTCTATCTAGAGCAGCATGGTCTATGATCGCCAAGGTGCAGTATGCTTGAGAGGCTGTGCAGTATAAGAAGGTAGGTATTGACTCACATGTACAGTGTATGTAATAGGTCATACAAATATATGCAATAACATACATATTTGGTGAAATCATCAGGGCCACCCAAAAATCTATAAATCATGATGAATTGTATTACTGCATGCTGAGCAATCCTGTTGTGCTTTCAGCTGAATCTTTCAGCTTTCAAATGTTTATGATAAACGATAGCCATATGGTCAAGTATTGATACATTTCTACTGAGCTGTCCCCATAGAACAGTTAAGATGGCACGGGTCCAGCCAGACATGAGAGCGCTGTGTCCTGGTGGCTAGGCCCTGCAGAGACTGGAGCTTAAAGCACGCTCCCTCCTTTTTTAATTCTGTCTCGCTCCCCCTGTTTCTATCTCTTTCTCAGTTAGTCTCCTCACTGTGAGTGCACTCCAGACACACACATAAGGACTCGTGCACACACGAACATGCTCACACGCACACACACGTGCGCACGGGCGCTTGCGCGCACACACATACCCACCCACACACACACACACAGACAAACACACACACACACACAAACACACACACACACAGTTCCAATCCTGGCTGCAGCAGATTTGCTAAGCCATGCCAAATCCAGTCTTGCCAAGTAGTAATTGTTTCCATATTGTACAATATATTACATAGCTTTTTTTCCCTCCCTCTCTGTTTTTTTCTGCCCTGAATAGATTGTCGTACCACTCCTGTGCCAGATGTCCACCCCACTCCCTTTTTTGGCAACACTTAGTAAACGTCTTACTATTATTTAGATAATATGTAGGTGTGAAATTTAAAATATATTATTTGCAGTAGTCGTAAGCCACTCACACACCCGTGCTTGGCAGTGGGACCTGTAGTGGCGGGTTTGTGCCTCTCATTATACGACACAGACTACAGTGCATTCCCCTTTGGAACGCTAATCTGTCAATAATAACCATTTTACTGTGCATTAGAGCACATTTAGAGTGCTCATACATCAGACCGTATGGTTATTGCATACAGTGGGTTTTCTTTCCGTGGGAGCACATGGCAAGCCTGGTTGGCTGTGCATTGGTACTGTAAAACCAGCCGGTATTATAACATAAACCCAAATGGGCGCTCCGTTTGGTTCACGGAGCAGCTGGCTTGGCTGCTGAGTTCTTGCACAGGTTCTGGGCTCTGGCCCGGGATCTCTGGTTCTGGGGTCTGGCTTCTGGGCTGGTTCCAATGGTTCATTATGGGATCTCAGGATACAGTTGCGGCCGAGTTAGAGATGTCGAGAGCGGTTTCCAAAAGGATCCTGACACGCCCACTACCGATGGAGAGAGGGATGGATGGAAACGGCGGGATGGAGGGAGGGAGGGATGAAAGGAGGAGGGAGGTGAGTCAGAAATAGGATAAGGGAGAAAAGGAGAAGGATGGTGGCCGTGTAAGTGTGAGGGTGCGTCTGGGTGGATGGGTGTCAATGTATGCTGAGGGGGGTGGGGGGGGGGGGGGACCCAAAGACATCTATTTTGGGGTATATTATTAGTGACCCTCTCAGACCCCCAGACAGGTCTCTGAGGCTGTTTACTGTCAGTCAGCTCATAAGCCTTTTTCCCCCAAAATGAACATGCCTTTCCTCCCCATCCCATCCATAATGCTCCCAGCTCACTGTGAGGCCTGAGACTGGATGGCAGTATAAGCACATTAACACCCCCCACCCCCCTCTCACTAAAGGTGTACAGGAGACACTGCATTGTGTTGCCTCTCATTCTCTCTCACTCTGGTTCTCTCTCATTCTGCCTCTCCCACATAATGTTATATGTTTTTATCCTCTGATCTTGTGATCGCGTGTTATAGGGTAGTATATATGAGAAGAGTTACAGAAGGTCAGCGATTTAGCACTTAGTGTTAAATAATTGAACCCTTTTGCTTATATTGTGTCAAACCCATATGTTTTTGAGGTGAAAGAACACAGTAACCAGAAATACATTATCTCCAACAAACAACAGTCCTACTGCAGAATTAGACATTTATCCACATTTCTCCCAAAAGTCACATTTAGAAGTTGCTCCAAACGTCATATTTAGAAGGTTAATGGTTAAGGTTTTGTATAGGGTTAAAACGTGATTTTTAATCACTCATTCCAAATGATTATGGTAAGGGTTAAGGTTTGGAATTATTTAAAAAAAAAAAGAATTCCACCGCCAGGATCAAACACGCAACCTTCTGATCCAGAGTCATGGGATTATGCCCATCCACCATCTCCAATGCCCTAGAGAAATCCAAGCCTACTTGAGAGTAGTGCTCACTGATTCTCATAATGGCCGCTTTTGAAGACCTTTCCCGACGTCCTCAGGACATGGATAGACGTCCAATTTCGAAGACACTCTTGAGCAATCTGCCTGATTAGGTCTTCATTCACCATGTTGTTTGGCGAGAACCCAGGTAGCTGTGTGTACATTTACATTACATTTAAGTCATTTAGCAGACGCTCTTATCCAGAGCGACTTACAAATTGGTGCATTCACCTTATGACATCCAGTGGAACAGCCACTTTACAATAGTGCATCTAAATCTTTTAAGGGGAGGGGGGGGGTGAGAAGGATTACTTTATCCTATCTTAGGTATTCCTTAAAGAGGTGGGGTTTCAGGTGTCTCCGGAAGGTGGTGATTGACTCCGCTGTCCTGGCGTCGTGAGGGAGTTTGTTCCACCATTGGGGGGCCAGAGCAGCGAACAGTTTTGACTGGGCTGAGCGGGAACTGTACTTCCTCAGTGGTAGGGAGGCGAGCAGGCCAGAGGTGGATGAACGCAGTGCCCTTGTTTGGGTGTAGGGCCTGATCAGAGCCTGGAGGTACTGAGGTGCCGTTCCCCTCACAGCTCCGTAGGCAAGCACCATGGTCTTGTAGCGGATGCGAGCTTCAACTGGAAGCCAGTGGAGAGAGCGGAGGAGCGGGGTGACGTGAGAGAACTTGGGAAGGTTGAACACCAGACGGGCTGCGGCGTTCTGGATGAGTTGTAGGGTTTAATGGCACAGGCAGGGAGCCCAGCCAACAGCGAGTTGCAGTAATCCAGACGGGAGATGACAAGTGCCTGGATTAGGACCTGCGCCGCTTCCTGTGTGAGGCAGGGTCGTACTCTGCGGATGTTGTAGACCATGAACCTACAGGAACGGGCCACCGCCTTGATGTTAGTTGAGAACGACAGGGTGTTGTCCAGGATCACGCCAAGGTTCTTAGCGCTCTGGGAGGAGGACACAATGGAGTTGTCAACCGTGATGGCGAGATCATGGAACGGGCAGTCCTTCCCCGGGAGGAAGAGCAGCTCCGTCTTGCCGAGGTTCAGCTTGAGGTGTACATCTCAATGCTGTGCTTACACCAGATAGGTCCCTCCAAACAGACTGCAGCTCTCCCACTGAGGCCAAGGGGTTCTCTGCATTGCACCTCCTGTGTTGTCACTCTACCTTTATGTGTTCCTGAGAGTTTGTAGATGTCACCGATCAGTGGCGATTTCATTTCAGCATGTAAATCTTGGAGGGGCAAGCCCCCCCCCCCATTTGTTTTATAGTGCAAGCCAGCAAAACTACTACACAACACAACACTAAACAATACATTAATTGCACTATAATGGTGACAAACGGTGCTCACAAACTGTTAGGGCCTACATAAAGCTGTCCCAACAGCAGTCCCAACACCTTACCACTGCTGCACCTGGCTACACCTACACCTACACCTGGCAGATAAACAGTTAATTCAGCCTCATTTACTGTCTTTAAAAAAAAACATAGATACGGCTAGCTTGCTTAAGCAAATATGGTTTCTACTGACAATTGAGATGTACAAGCTATGGCCTAAGGGGACGACGAGCGGATAAGAGTCAATCCGTAATTTCAATTAAGACATTAATGAGCGAGCTAGGACGGACGTAGTCAATGTACAGTAAATATTAAATCAGCACTTTTGAAATGTACAGCGGCAGAATTCAGAAAATGGGCCATTCATACAGTATTCTCTCTGTACAGTGCCTTGCAAAGGTATTCACCCCTTTGGCATTTTTCCTATTGTGTTGCCTTACCACCTGGAATTTGGGGTTTGTATCATTTGATTTACACAACATGCCTACCACTTTGAAGATGCAAAATATGTTTTGAGTGAAACAAACAAGAAATAAGACTAAACAAGTCAATACTATGTAGAGACACCTTTTGCAGCATTTACAGCTCTCTTGGGGTAAGTCTCTATAAACTTGGCACATCTAGCCACTGGGATTTCTGCCCATTCTTCAAGGCAAAACTGCTCCAGCTCCTTAAAGTTGGATGGGTTCCTGCTGGTGTACAGCAATCGTTAAGTCATACCACAGATTCTCAATTGGATTGAAGTCTGGGCTTTGACTAGGCTATTCCAAGACATTTAAATGTTTCCCCTTAAACCACTCAAGTGTTGCTTTAGCAGTATGCTTTGGGTCATTGTCTTGCTGGAAGGTGAACCTCCATCCCAGTCTCAAATCTGTGAAAGAATTTCCCTGTATTTAGCGTCATCAATCATTCCTTCAATTCTGACCAGTTTCCCAATCCCAGCTGACGAAAAACATCCCCACATCATGATGCTGCCACCATCATGCTTCACTGTGGGGATGATGTTCTCGGTGTGATGAGAGGTGTTGGGTTTGTGCCAAAGGGGGTGAATACATATGCAAGGCACTGTACACCAACTCAGAACCATAGGATAAATAAAGGGGGCATATAAGCAGACAATGAAAGCTCTTACAATGTTCAATGATTACTTTTCTCTAAAACAGACTATAGGCGACATGTGGACCACCAAGGCGAAATGATGAGAGGAAAAGTGACCAAATGATTAGGGTGAGGCAAATGTATTACTTTCTTAGCTATCGGCAGTATACATATGTCCCTGGCATGTTACATAATCCATGCAGCAGCCTACAGTGCATTCCGAAAGTATTCAGACCCCTTGACTTTTTCTGCAATTTGTTGTATTACAGCCTTATTCTAAAATTGATTAAATCATTTTTCCCCTTGTCAATCTACACACAATACCCCATAATGACATAGCAAAAACAGGTTTTTAGAAGTGAAAAGTCAGCAATACCTTATTTACAGAAGTACTCAGACCCTTTTCTATGAGAATCGAAATTGAGCTCAGGTGCTTTCTGTTGCTATTGATCATCCTTGGGATGTCTCTACAACATGATTGGAGTCCACCTGTAGTAAATTCAATTGATTGGACATGATTTGGAGAGGCACACACCTGTCTATATAAGGTCCCACAGTTGGCAGTGCATGTCAGAGCTAAATCCAAGCCATGAGGTCGAGACAGGATTGTGTAGTGGCACAGATCTGGGGTAGGGTACCAAAAAATGTCTTCAGCATTGAAGGTCCCCAAGAACACAGTGGCCTCCATCATTCTTAAATGGAAGAAGTTTGTAACCACCAAGACTCTTCCTAGAGCTGGCCGCTCGGCCAAACGAGCAATCGGGGAAGAAGGAGCTTGGTCAGGGAGGTGACCAAGAACCCGATGGTCACTCTGACAGAGATCCATAGTTTCTCTGTGCAGATGTGAGAAACTTCCAGAAGGACAACCATCTCTGCAGCACTCCACCAATCAGGTCTTTATGGTAGAGTGGCACATGACAGCCTGCTTGGAGTTTTCCAATAGGCACACCTAATTTCTCCCATTCTTCTCTGCAGATCCTCTCAAGCTCTGTCAGGTTGGATGGAGAGCGTCGCTACACAGATACTTTCAGGTCTCTTTAGAGATGCTTAATTGGGTTCAAGTGCGGGCTCTGGCGGAGCCAATCAAGGACATTCAGAGACTTGTCCTGAAGCCACTCCTGCGTTGTCATGGCTGTGTGCATAGGGTCGTTGTCCTGTTGGAAGTTGAACCTTTGTGTGTAGATTGATTTGGTAAAACATATTTTTAATCCATTTTCAAAAAAGGCTGTAAGGTGACAAAATGTGGAAAATGTCAAGGGGTCTGAATACCTTCTGAATGCACGATACAATCCATTGTTTTTGACTCACCTTGTTGTGCTGTGCTCACTTGAACAGGAAGGTGGCGCAGCGGTCCTTCGTGGGTAAATTTTGTCATCAAACTCTGTCATCAAAGTCTGTCATTCTCTGGATTTATTGTGCTTTCAAGACAACAAAAAAAAACTATGTTGAATCCTGACGACATCAGTGATCTTCAAGTCGGAGCTCAAGAAAGATGCCCAAGTTCCCGACTTGCAATTCAGAGTTGGATGATAATTCAAAACGTATTTTCCCAGTTGTAGCTCATTTTTTTCCAAGTTCCCAGTTGCTTAATGAAGTCAGATTTCCCAGATCGGAGTTCACAGTTGTTTTGAGCGCGGCAGAAGTCATGCTGGATTGACAGCATTGCCAATGTTGAATGTTTATCCTTTTAAGCTTGGAAAAGAGACCATTGAACTCAGACTTGGGACCACACACCCACTCCACTGAATAGCAGACTATGCTTGAAGTTAGCCACTGATTCCTTCCAAACCACTCATTGTTGAATTTGCGATTTCCTACTTGTTGTGTAATGTTTATGTCCAATGGCAGATGAGCACCAATGTGTTTTATCTATCATTTCTCTATTTACATTTTTTTTACTACAGTTTTTCTCGTCATTTGACAAGGATTTTAAAGGATTTGAGAGTAGATTGTCATCTTGATTCATGATGATGACTGCTAGCTTGCTAGCTAAGATTTTGAAAGTAGGATGTTGACATGATCAGTCCAATCAAAGCTACAGTAGATATAACATGATTTGACGTCATTTTATCTGTGGTCAATGGCCTTGAGCCTGGATGGGCACTTCTAATGTAAATCTATGGCAGCACCCAAGGGGCTTGAATCTTCTTCCTCTACTCTTGGATTTTGTGGTGACGTAGTGTCCCCACGAGTGACAGAACACTGAGCCAGTCACGGCGCAACTAGAAAACATTACCAACCCCTTTGCTTCGTATTTTCCGCTGGCTGCCCCACCACCACAGAAAGCACTGAGCTAGGCTGAAACACCTATATTTTGGAGCTGCCTTACTCAAGAAAGCAAAAAAGAGACCGTGATTGTACGCGGCTTTATTAAATTAATTAAAAAATGTTTTTGTTAACATTGTTTGCAAACTGACATGTGACACGTATTAATGGCAAAATAACATGCAAAACCCTTTTTCTTTTAGCTAAACAGGTGGGGCTCAAAACAGGTGCCCTGAATGACGAGTTGCCACTGTCACCGATTTAAGTAAAAAAGACACAAGAGGAAGGAAGAAAGAAACCACAAATCTAAGCTGTAGCTCTTAGTTTGTTTCTTTTTCCACAAAGTTACTTGGTGACTGCTCATTTTTGGACAGATTGATCACACACACACACACACACACACACACACACACACACACACACACACACACACACACACACACACACACACACACACACACACACACACACACACACACACACACACACACACACACACACACACACACACACACACACACACACACACACAAAGCAAGTTCTGCAGGCTCTAGTTTTGGCTAATCTTGATTATTGTCCAGTCGTGTGGTCCATTGCTGCAAGGAAAGACCTAGTTAAGCTGCAGCTGGCCCAGAACAGAGCGGCACGTTTTTCTCTTAAAAACTTCTCATGACTCTCAAACCTGCATGCGGGAGCGTAACCATAGCCTCAAACTAATTAGCATAATGCAGCGGACATAAATCTTCCTATTCATGAAAATATATTGAGACACAGCTTAGCCTTTTGTTAATCACACTGTCATCTCAGATTTTCAAAATATGCGTTACAGCCAACGCTAGACAAGCATTTGTGTAAGTTTATCATGGCATAATGCTATGCTAGGCTCTGCTGTCAACAGGCAACATTTTCACGAAAATAAGAAAAGCAACCAAATTAAATAATTTAACTTTGAAGAACTTCGTATGCTTTCACTCAGGAGACTCCCAGTTAGATAGCAAATGTTCCTTTTTTCTAAAAATATTATTTTTGTAGGCGAAAAAGCTCCCGTTTGTTCATCATGCTTGGCTGAGAAATCGACCGGAAAATGCTATCACTACAACGCCAAACTTTTTTCAAAATTAGCTCCATAATATCGACAGAAACACGGAAAACGTTGTTTAGGATCCATCCTCAAGGTGTTTTTAACAAATATATTCGATAATATATCCGTCGAGGCAATTGGTTTCTCATAAGAAGCGATTGGAAGAATGGCTACTTGTGTACTTTACGCAAGATTTTTTGCGGGAGCCATCATGTGACCACTTGCTAAATGTGGTCCCTTACGGCTATTCTTCAACATAAATGTGTAAAAAGACGTCACAGTGCTCTAGACACCTTGGGAAATACGTAGAAAACGTAAGCTCATTCGTAGCTCATTCACAGCCATATAAGGAGTCATTGGCATGAGGCGGTTTTAAAAAATGCGGTACTTCCTGATTGGATTTTTATCTGGGTTTCGCCTGTAACATCAGTTCTGTTGCACTCACAGACAATATATTTGCAGTTTTGGAAACGTCAGAGTGTTTTCTATCCAAAGCTGTCAATTATATGCATAGTCGAGCATCTTTTCATAACAAAATATATTTTTTAAAACGGGAACGTTTTTTATCAAAAAATGAAAATACTGTCCCTAGAGTCGCAACAGGTTTTAAATGTAATCAGGGGGCTGATATAACTACTATGCATGCCAGTCTGTCGGCTAAGAGTTGAGGAGAGACTGACTGTGTTGAAAATCCCAAATTGTTTGCATAGTCAACTTACAAACAGCTCTGACATACACACTTATCCCACCAGACACCGGGTCTTTTCATAGTCCCCAAATCCAAAAGAAATTAAAGAAAATGTACAGTATTATATACAGCCCTTATTGCATGGAACTTCGTTCCATCCCATATTGCTCAAATAAACAGCAAACATGGTTTCAAAAAACAGAAAAAGCAACACCTCGCGGCACAACACCTCTCCCCTATTTTACCTTGATAGTTTGTATGTATGCATTGATATGTAGGCTACGTGCTCCTTTAAAAAAAACAGTCTCAACGTCAACAGTGAAGAGGCGACTGTTTCTCAAACTAGACACTCTAATGTACTTGTCCTCTTGCTCAGTTGTGCTCAGTTGTGCACCGGGGCCTCCCACTCCTCTTTCTATTCGCTGATCACCACGCTTCCGTGGAACCGGACTGTGGATCGTCATTGGAGGCTTCGTGCCATGGATCATCACTGGAGGCTCCTGGCCATGTATCATCACTGGAGGCTCCTGGCCATGTATCATCACTAGAGGCGGCCATGGATCATTACTGGATGCTTCTGGCCATAGATCATCACTGGAGGCTTCGTGCCATGGATCATCACTGGAGGCTCCGGACCATGGATCATCACTGGAGGCTTCGTGCGTGGAGCAGGCACAGAACGCATCGGGCTGTGGATGCACACTGGAAACACATTGAGTATCTCCACAAAACATGGTGCCTGAACGGTCACACGCTCCTTAAAGCGAGTGCGGGGAGTTGGCTCTTGTCTGAAACCTGCCTCCGCCAACCCCCCCGTGTGCCCCCCCCAAAATGTTTTGAGGCTGCCTCTCGTGCTTGTGACTTGGTTGCGAACCCCGGTCTCGTCGTTGGTCCTCCATTGCTGCCTCCATCTGCTCCCAAGGAAGGCGATCCTTCCCAGCCAGGATCTCCTCCCATGTCCAGGATCCCTTCCCGTCCAGGATCTCCTCCCATGTCCAGGATCCCTTCCCGTCCAGGATCTCCTCCCATGTCCAGGACGTCTGCTCCTCCTGGCCACGCTGCTTGGTCTGTTTGTGGTGGGATCTATTACGTCCGTCGTTAGAATGAGAACAAGGTGCAGCGTGGTAGGCGAACATTTTTTCTTTATTAAAAATGACACCGAAAAACAACAAAATAAGAAAACGAATGTAAAGCTATATGCAGTGCAGAAAGCAACTACACACAAACAAGATCCCACAAAAAAAGGTGGGAAAAGGGGCTGCCTAAGTATGATCCCCAATCAGAGACAACGATAGACAGCTGCCTCTGATTGGGAACCATACCCGTCCAACAAAGAAATAGACAAACTAGAATGCCCACCCAAATCACACCTTGACCTAACCAAATAGAGAAATAAAAAGGTCAGGGCTCTCTAAGGTCAGGGCGTGACAATTCCATAAAAAATCAGCTGTTTCCAGCCACAATAGTCATTTACAACATTAACAATGTCTACACTGTATTCCTGATCAATTTGATGTTATTTTATTGGACCAAAAATGTGCTTTTCTTTTAAAAAAAAGGACATTTCTATGTGACCCCAAACATTTGAACGGTAGTGCACACATACACACTGGAAAAGAATGCACCTGTATTTAAGTACTTTTAAAAAATCACTCGCCATGTGTTACACTGATTCCCTCCTTCAGCATAACCAATGATTTAATGTAGATTGATGAACAAGAGCAAGGCTCGGTTTGAACTACATCTGTTGTACAAAGTAATGATCTTTTTAACCTGCTCATTCTTCACTATTATTACAACATTTCTGTCTGTGAGCTTCTCACTGAGATAACTGTAACCCTATATCCCCTCGGCTTTTGACCACCCATTTTCATTGGCTAGCCAGAAGATGACGGCTTAATTAAAAAGTCTCCTGCCCCTCATCGTAAAACAGTACCCGAGAGGGCAGACTGACAGGGCTGCAGCCGTAATCAGTGGACGGTCTGGTGGCTAACTGGCCAACCGAGCTGAGCCAAGAGGCTTTGAAGGGGATAAGAAGGGTTACAGGTTCATGAGGTGCCTGTGTATGATTGTAGTGTGACAGTGCTATAATTAGCCTCTTTGTGGCCTGGCGGTATGTGTGTGTCCGTGTGAGTGAGTGTGTGTTTTTTATCAATGTGGTTTCCGGACAGTCTCCACGTGACCTGTGGTTGTTCCAGGTGACTATAGAGGAATATATGGCTGGACCATTTTTTTTAGAAAGAGACTAAATGTAATCACTCTATCCTGAAGATGAAAAAAATGCCTCTGGATGACTACATTTGGAATACTCAGATTTGATGAAAACAAAATAATCTCCAGGCTTTTTTTGGGATCCCCTGTTTTTCTTTGTTTCTGATGCTGCAGCACATTCTTGCAGCATAAATGCTTTCGTAAGCCTTCATTATTATTTTTTTTACAGTGTCACGTTTCACATTCTTGAGTGTAAAAGAACCTGTTGCCACTCCAGATACAGGATAATATTAGCTATGTTTTCACTGGGCTACAAACTGAAAAATGCCTTCCAACACTTGGGTTCAAGCAATGTATAACACCAGGTTATGGCTGAAATAACGTGATAGGGTTGTCATTTGTCAAATGGAAAAATATGATTTGACTCTGGCTTGAGACTGGGAGGGCTGCGGTCTGCCCTGTAGAATATGACAAATTATCCTGCTACACCTCTGTGACAGGAATGGGGCCTACTGTGTTTAACCAAGAGCACCCCTGCACCAGTGACAAATGACAGGTGATGGAGGAGGTAGAGGAGGGGGGGTGAATAGCTAGATCTGAGACAGAGCTAGGAGGGAAGTGGGCGGTTATGGGTGCTGCCGGGTCGTCTGTTTCATCTCGGTGTCGACTTGGTGACACCGCTTTCCGGCCCAGGCTTGTAATGGCGTCCGCCCACATGGTGGTAGGTGGCGGTGGCATTGACTGTGGTGCCGGGTGGACCACACAGGGAGAAACTTATACAGCTGCCTGTCTATGCCGAGCTGTGACAGGGGACATGTTGCGGCTATGACTCCCTCCCGCGTGGCTGTTGGGATGGGATAGGAGTCAGCAAACTGTGGTAAGTGCTGGGGGACATTATGTTGTGGAACAGGAGAGATGATTATGGGGTTGGTTGTAGAGTTGCTGTAATGGTGAATTTAAACATATCCTTGTTATCTCCGAGGCGGACTCTGACACCAGATACAGACTAGTGAGTGGGACATAGCTTCTGGTTTTCTATCTGAAGAACACCTTTCAAATATGTTACCTGTAGTAAGATCCTAACAAGACAAAAGTGCTCATCTGCTACCATTCTGCACTAATATTACCTCAAAGTAAGATACAATCCCTTGTGTGAGCGGGTCATATCTTTATTTGTTTATTGTGTGTGCATATACACTGGCTGTAGAAAACATTAAGGACACCTGCTCTTTCGTGACATAGACTGACCAGGTCAATCGAGGTGAAAGCTATGATCCCTTATTGATGTCACTTGTTAAATCCACTTCGATCAGTGTAGATGAAAAGGAGGAGACAGGTTAAAGAAGGATTTTAAAGCCGTGAGACAATTGAGACATGGATTGTGTGTGTGTGTGTGCCATTCAGAGGGTGAGTGGGCAAGACAAAACGTGCCTTTGAACGGGGTTGGGTAGTAGGTGCCAGGCGCATCGGTTTGTGTCAAGCATTGCAACACTGCTGGGTTTTTCCACGCTCAACAGTTTCCTGTGTGTATCAAGAATGGTCCTCCACCCAAAGGACAACCAGCCAACTTAACACAACTGTGGGAAGCATTGGAGTCAACATGGGCCAGCATCACTGTGGAGCGCTTCCGACGCCTTGTCGAGTCCATGCCCCATTGAATTTAGGCTGTTCTGAGAGCAAAGGGCGGAGCAACTCAATATTAGGAAGGTGTCCCTAATGTTTCGTATACTCAGTGTATGTAACATCCTACATTTTTGACTTACAACCCATGCCATTTACATTAATATAAAGCATTTTATGGAACCAAATTAATTCTTGCCCTGAGTTTAGTCTCCCAGTGCCAGCTCCTTGGTGGGCTATAATCCCCCATTATAATCTACCATTAATCCCAGATTGGGAGATCAGGCCGCTGACTGGGTTTATGTTATGCACGTGCATGTGAGTGGCTGGCCTTAGTGTGTTTATCCAGAGGCGGTTGGAGAACAGGTACTGTAGGTGTGGAGCAGGTCATACGGCCTAATCTCGGTTTGGGTAATCAAGAGCGGGGCAATGTGATCCTGCAACTGTGGGCCGAAGTTAGTCCTGCTGCCTCTTTTTCATACACACACACACACACACACACACACACACACACACACACACACACACACACACACACACACACACACACACACACACGCACACGCACACGCACACACATATGCACAGTCACACACCACCACCACCACTAAAACTTGTCCAAGCACATCTCTATGGTGGGGGAAGAAGTACCGTGAGCTACAGGACCACCATGGATGTGTTTCCAAAGGTGTGACCTAATTGCTGAAGTTTTAAAGGATCTTTAATTATCCAGTGTTGGTTTATGGTAATGTGGGTGACAGGGTTCATCACGGCGGTAAAGATCGAAAGGCTGTAGTCTATTCCAGCTGGGTCCTGACTCCTTGCCAAGTCCAAGCCTAGTCCAAGGAGAGCTCACACCATCACGTGACACTGGCCAGAGCTAACCAGTTAATATTAGATCACCACCTGGGTTATTTTGGTGAGGGGTAGGTACAGAGGTGTGTTTGTGTAGAGTACTGGTCAACTGGTCTCGCTTTACCTCAGTGGTCGAGGTGAAAATGCTTCATCTGGTTATCCCACACTTATAGACAACATCACAAACACTTTTTAAGTCAAATGTACATTTCAAGAGGTTTTTAGAGACAACCTTTTGAGCAGAAATTGGTTGTTAACAGTTTTTTTTTGCTATTTCCAGAGAAGGGTTTATTTCTATGCGATGAAATTGAGTACTGTATAGATGGGTTAACTCACAATGTCACGAAAACGATGTGTATGCTTCCACGGGGCAGAAGTCAATGATTCTGGATGGCCAGATTGCTAGCAAGGATGACAAGAAACTGCTATGTGGGGAATCGTATGTGTCTCGTATCAGCTCATTTCATCTTGTTCTTGATACCATGTCTTGTTTTGAGGTGTTTTAACTGATTTATGTATGGCTAATATGGCTAAAGTTCGCTAGCTAGCTAACCAACAACTATAACAATGTATTTGAGAGACAACAAGTACTCATTGTGCAAATGTATTTATGTTTTCAATAAACATTGGAGACAAAATATAGCTTACATGTTGTCAACAATCTAAGCCAACCCAATCTGTTTTGCCCCATACAGTAGTTGCGCACGTGTCAGTTTTGTTGCTAAGCAACCAACCTGTCCATGAGAGGAGAAACACACGTTGACTCATGCAATAACTGACAGCAGTAGTTGAGTTTCAAAACCATAACACACATATCACAGGTTAAAAGCCACACGCTACAATTATAGCCCTTCATGACAGACAGGCCCTGTAGAATCAATAATTCCCCGCTGATCTTTCAACCGGCCCTTAATACTCAGCATCAGCACCTCA
Organism: Oncorhynchus keta; assembly: GCF_023373465.1. Taxonomy (NCBI): domain Eukaryota; kingdom Metazoa; phylum Chordata; class Actinopteri; order Salmoniformes; family Salmonidae; genus Oncorhynchus; species Oncorhynchus keta. The sequence goes on along the minus strand of NC_068444.1, from coordinate 39,502,864 downwards.
ATATGGTTAACCATCCGCTTGCTATAGTCTTGTATTAATGTCTACCCCTTCCTATTCATTTGGCCGGTTGGCTGGCTCCATTCCATTTCCCCTGGCATTGCACAGGGGATGAGGAGGAGATCCAAGACTGTTTCAGGGATGGTTGCCTATTATTCGTCAGTAGTACTTTAGCGAAACCCAAAGGAGCCCTCGCTGCCATGAATCTCTTTCTCTTCATGTTGTGGTTGTAACTGATTTCCCAATGGAGATGCCAGCCTTGCTCTGTGGTTTAGGGTTTAGAGGCACCAAGTCTAGCGGATCATCCCCCTCTAAGGTGATGGGTTCATGGGAAGGCCTGGCATGGGCATCCCTTCTTGGCCAAGATGATATTAAAGGTTGATGAATCACATTTGGCTTCCCAAAAGCAGCCGGACAGCCCCCTTGCAATGTCAGCATTTTGGTCAAGTATGTATTTGTGCTTGTATGTGTTTGTGTGTGTGTGTGTGTGTGTGTGTGTGTGTGTGTGCGTTCATACCTGTGTATGTTGGAGAGAAAGGTCCTGCTTTAAATCAGAGGATATGACAAAGGAGCTGAGAAAAGACCTCCCTTAATGGTTAGTTAGCTGTGGGAGGGCTGAGTATTTAGTCTTTGAATAGAGGAAATGAATAGAGGAAATGTTCATGGCTGTGGGAGAGCTGACTGGGCCTGGACAACAGCCCAGCAAACACATCAATTATTGACCTGACGTTCCAATGCATCTGGACTATCTGATCTGCTCTATCATGTTCAATCGCACCTGCTACTGTCCGTCATGTCAATTCAGACTGTTACTGCCCTAGGAGTGGGCGCAGTAAGAGTGGCTGAAAACAATGGGACAAATGAGACCGGAGGAAATGCTTGGTGTACGGCATGATTTTGCATGAACTCTAAGTGATACCAGATTTTCTGAATACAAACATTATAAATATAGCTAGGGACAAAATGCTCAACATCAAAAAAGTGTTGCTTATCACCGAGGTGGGTGTACCTGTAGCATGGGTTATCAGACACTGTCAACATGATGTCAACACATCAATATCAAAAAAAACTTTCTCTCCTGCTGGGTGCTTTCATCGACTAGTTCAGCTGGAGTCACGTGACCCCATGTGTTGACAGAGAAAAAGGCATCATTAGGGACATCGTTACATATCTGAGAGATCAAAGGTCAGAAAGAATTAGGGCCTTGATGTGCCATGTGACATAAACCTCCTTTAATGATTGGGTGGGTGGAGTTTGGTGACTGGATGGCATCTCTGGAGAGCCACAGTAATATCGTAGAAATTTGCCATAATTAACTTTCTAATGACTTGGTAATTGGTCTGTAATGAACATGTGCACCTTGGCTGTTGAGTGGTAAATTAGGTCTCATATCAACAGGTCTCACTGCAGGAGAGAGGCACGTTGTGCTTCTTTCACAATGTGGATTGATTTAACTTTTCTTAATATGGTAAAGGCCCTAATATGTGTTCTTATATTAATTCAGTTATTCAATTTGAATATAAAGTTTATGCCAAAGTGTTTTTACGACTAAGGAAGTTTCACAGTCAGCAGTTGGCTGTACCAGGGAGCATAAATCTCCGGCAGGATTAGAAAGACCAAGTCAAGGAATGTTTCTCTCAATAGTTTGTGTTGACAAACAAGATTTAATGTGGCAGCGCTATTGGTGGCCAGGCTTAAAGACAACATTGAAAGTGGCCAGCATTTCTGTGGTTTTCCATAAGGTGTGTTGACACACTCGTAGCCAGGGCGTTTCATCGGCCCGGCCGGAGCCAAATAGAGATGTGTGGTCCCTCTCTAAACATGTCAGCGCTGGACATTAAGTATGCGTGCACGATACACAACAGGTTGAGCTCAACTCATTTGGATCGGGACCGGTTACAGATCATTGGCAATCCATTAGGACAGAATTTATCATTAGAACAACTTATATACAGGTAGATGTAGATGTTTTCTCACATTTCAGTCATCGCTTCCTCGGTCATAACGTATGCTTCATTCGTGCCGTGGCTCGTTGGAGATATGTGATGACCGAGCCTGGTTGCATGGATCGTATTACACGCGTAGACATGCATGCAGGGAGGCACATATGCACGCACACACCGATGAGCTCTCACAGTCAGAATTAGACGGTCACCCATGTTTCTCAGACTTAAAATTGTTGTTGTTTTTCAAAGTGTTTAAGGTCATGTTTATGGATGAACTCAACTTTCTTTTAGGTTAGTTATGTTTAGGCGTTTACTCCAAAATGGTACGGTTTTAACTTAAGAATGGTTAAGGTAAGGACTGAGGTTTGGGATCGGCTTAACCTTTTCATACGTGAGTTCCAAAATCTCTAACGGTCGCCTCAGTGTGAGTTCTTTTATGCAGGTGATGTCAGAATGCACTCACTGTTCCAAAATGTGATTGTTACGCAACAGGACAGTTAACACGCACTGCCTGCTAATTATCTATAGGCTATGTTTCAACTTGTCAATTTGAAATGATTTTCTAACAGGTTTTATTTTCTATCAACAGTTTAAATTGAGGTGTGTTCAGCCTCCTCATTAATTCAGATCGAAGTAGCCCATTTCACTGTAGCGTAAAATGTATGTTTGAGGCTTTACTGAGCCGGAAAAACCTCTCTTCCCCAGTGTTCGCAGATCAAGTATGCATTTGCATATATACATTTGCGCAGTCTTGCATGCGCTGACACTCTTTCTGGCTGGCGCTCGCATTGCCTTCATTGTTGTTTTCCTTACAAATAATAACTTTGTACATGGGTGCTTTCATATCAAAGTAGGTGCCTTATTTTCTGTATATTGTGTTGTTGTTTCTCCTGTATACATACAGTATGTATGTCTGGAGCATAATGTTTTCAAGTACTGGTGACAAATAATGTATTCCGGTTACTGCATAGATTGTAAGGGACACCTATGATGTGTGTAAAATACTTTTTTGAAGGTTGTTCTGATTATGATGACCTACTGCTAAGCTCTTTGCCAGCTGTGTGTGGCGCCATGTTTGTTGACATTATACAATGCATTCTGCGTGTCACGGAAACGTCCAGACCAAAAATGTTATAATGAGGTGAAGGAATGGTTCACAAATCTTTCGAGTAATCTTCCTGAGGTGAATGGAGGGAAGTCAATGATCGTAGACAACACACCCCCTTCAACACGCATACTGCAAATAGACCAAACTTATCTGGTCTCCTCTTCTTATCTTTGGATGATGCGGAAAAACAAACACGGTGGCGCTCACAAACTACCTACTGGTGAGCTCACCCGTGATGTGAATCACCCGTGATGTGAATCACCCGTGATGTGATGAATTGTAAATAGCAATTGCTATTAGCTCATTCAGATTGTGGTTTCTGTCAGCCGAGAGTTAGCTAAATATGACCTCTTGCGTTATGTCAATATTTCCTCAGTTTGGATGATTGTTTTATGCTGTCGCTAGTTCTGTAAATGTCTGAACATTGCATCCAAAAATAAACTGATCACATTCAGGACATACTTCGTGAGGACTGTGTGTGTGCAAAATGTTTACGTTAAAAAACTGTGTGGCCAGTTCAAAGTCGGACTGTTGCGTCAATCGCAACTGGATGTTATAAATAAGCGTTCTTATCACACCGGTTTGAGTGCACGCTGCAGGGACTACTATAGAATGATCACACCCGTTTGTTGGTACGTGTCAAAGGGTTAAAACAAAAATATCAAAAACAACTTTCTATCCCTGGATTCGAACATGCAAGATGCTTACAACCATCCGCCTCCCCTATCCACAACACCCTATCAAAACCAAAATCGACTTTAAGGTAACACACTGTTGCCCCTACTGGCCAGTTTCCAAGTCATCTCCCGACGTCATTTGGATGAACGTCAAATACTGACTTGTATCACGGGTGACCTGGCTGCACACACACATGCACACGCGCACACATACACATACATGGTGGAAGAGGATATGTCATGTGACCCACTGAGGCTAGGTAGTCATGCGACTGCAGACCAGCCAATCAATGGTTTAGAAAACCTGATTCAGACAGTGGTAGATAGTCAACTCACACACACACACAGACCAATTACTAGTACTATACTGTAGGTTCTTGATCTGTGCACTGATCTTTAGAATGCCACATGCCTCTGAGCTTTATTCAGTGGAGCTTAGCTGCTGCTGTTGTCGGGAAAGTCAAGCTTGTGGTTCATACTGTATAAGAAAAAGGGATTGAGGTTTATACATTTCTTTCGTTGCAGTTTGTGCTTGGCTATTGGTAATTTGAGAGGGAACCCACAGCTGTTAAACCTACTGTATCTGGAGGACATTCCCTGATGCGTAAAATTACTGACATATCTACAGTATTCAAATCATGAGCTATTATTCCTGACTGGCTGATCAAGATATAAGATGTTAAAGGAAGTCCCCTTTCCTCCTCATCCATCTCCTCCACGACAGGTTCGATAACCTGCAATTACTGTGCTCAGACCATCCTGTAAATACACACCTGTAATCACTGACCTGCTCCACTGAACTGGGAGATGGGGGTGCCAGGACACTGAACAACCGCATCCCCTGATCCAAAGACCAGACCAAAGAGACATCAACGAAGAGGCTGCATCTGTAAACAAGGACCCTCTTTTTTATTATATTCTGTGTCTCAAAGAGCCCCAGAGTGCAGATATCTGATCAGTGCTAACATGTGCTGCCCAGGCCATTGTCGGGACCCTCACAGCACAAAGACTGGGGAGGAGTCGCCTTGAAGCTACAACGTGACCCTGACCCCGGAACGTGACCTCTTCCCCCTGAGGTCACTTCCACGGAGACGTCCTCAAAGTGGCGGGTGTCGATGCAGCTTTTGAACAAGTATGATGGGACATATTTTTTATGATGTCTGTAAGGGTGGATGATTTGTGGCTCATTTGGTTTCTGAAGATTGAAGCAGTAGATTGAATAACGAACAAAGATCATTATTAAATGAAACATAATTAATAAATAATTACAATTTGTCCAAATCCACCCTCAGAAATGTGTTTGAACCCCACACGTTAAAACATTTATAGAGAGCACTTCTTTATCTCTCACTATCTCACAAGCACCCACCCACACACACACAAACACATGTTCCTGCACACACACTCAGACACACACTGACAAACATACACTCTCTCTCTCTCTCTCTCTCTCTCTCTCTCTCTCTCTCTCTCTCTCTCTCTCTCTCTCACACTCACACTCACACTCACACTCACACACACACACACACGTATAATATATTTAACTCAATGTTTTCCTTTTGGGAGTAAACCCAATTTTTTTTCAGTTCATTTAAATTTATAAGAATCAACTGAATGGAAATTCTTTTTTTTGGTGGGGGCAGTTTTATGGCTACAAAAACAGAATTTGTGGTTTCAACCATTGAGGTTTGATGCAAACGGCTTTGGAACCTTTTATGCAACCTGGCGTCCAGGAGACTTAAGAAAATATTTTGCTTTCCACCCTTTTGAGCCTTTTAGCCTCTACTAAGGGAAAAGAGTGAGTCTGAAAAAAACACGCTGCAACAAAAATGAGGAAAAAAACTCTATAAGGTCAAATGTCCTGAGTGGGACGGCTGCCAGGTCGATTCCATTACCATGTTGTACATACACGTACAAATACATCTACGATAGTGCACACACGCACAATCACACGCATAATCACCCACACAAGATCACATGCATGCACCCTTCCACTCAACTCCGAGAAAGAGAGAATAAAGTTGACAACACACTAGTGGTCCACGCAACCATAAGAGAGAGAGAGAGAGAGAGAGAGAGAGAGAGAGAGAGAGAGAGAGAGAGAGAGAGAGAGAGAGAGAGAGAGAGAGAGAGAGAGAGAGAGAGAGAGAGAGAGAGAGAGAGAGAGAGAGAGAGAGAGAGAGAGAGAGAGAGAGAGAGAGAGAGAGAGACCCCTAATTGACTGGGGGATGTTTCCAAAGAACGGAGCAGATTATTTATGCGGGTGGCTTATTATGACTGCAGGGTCCAGGGCATAAACAGCCGTCCCCACAAAGCCCAGGGTAAGTGGCCCAGCTGATCAGATAGCAGCCCTCCACCAGGGCCGGCCAGAGAGAGAGGCCCGTGACCCTGTCACAAGCCCACCATTGTTTACCTGCCGCGCCCGCGTGGTGTGGACAGGTTATGCTTTCAGGGCTGGATACGGTCTGTGGAAAACACAATCTGTCATAAATCATGATGCAATTTCGGGCTGTGCTGCCACAGCGGTGGCCATCAGGTCTAACGGACTCCTGAGAGCAATTAGACCGCAGAGTGGTGGGCTAGGTTAATGTAAAGTGTATTACTTTCAATTTGGACTGATTGCATTTAATGTCCTTTTATAGTTTTCTCCTCTGGTTACTCTTTCTTTGTGACCAGGCTGGTCTCATAGACTAGACCTAACATAGTAAATGAAAAATCTGGTTAGCTGGAATTGGTATGATATGTTATGTTTGGTATGGTTACAGAAGATAGAAGGTTACTTAAATGCTGCATGTTTGAATCTCATCACCGGCAACTTCAGCGTTTTTAGCTAATTAGCAACTTTGCAACTACTTAGCGTGTTAGCTAACCCTTCCCCTAACCATAACCTTAACCTTTTAACCTAACTGCTAACCTTAACCCTAACCTTAATCCCTAACCCAATTGTAATTCCTAACATATTATATGGAAATGTATGATGGACATCCACAATTTAATAAATACCATACCAAACGGAACATAAAATACTCTTTTGAGTGTCCCGGTTTTTCGTTTACTATGTTACGTCTACCTGTGAGTTCATGTTGTTGTGACTGTACAGAAAGGACAGATTGTTCTGTATTGCCATGGTATGAAATAGAGCAAAGGATATTGCTGATATTACGGTACACTAATTTGATATTACAATATATATTTTTCTATCTTGAGGAATTTCATGCAAGTATGTATTAGTAGGTTTTTACCTGACATTTAGTTCCCCAGGGCCCTTTTGTCCACTCCACATGGTCTCTGTCAGCAATACAATGGTGAGGTCAAGCACCTCAGTGAAAGGGGATCTCAGAGGGCCAGTAAAAGTGTCATTAATGTGTCCATGTCCTAACAGCCCCATGGGTGATAACATTGTGTGGAGACCACTGACCAGGGTTAAAGATGTGGATATATGACTAAACACGCCAGATAGAGTCAAAGTACAGACTCTACCTCCTCTCCATCTCTTCTCTTTTCTCTTTCTCTCCCACTCCTTCCATTATTCTACTCTGATGGTCAACGTCTTTCTTGACGGAGCCCAAAGGTAGACATGTATACTGTATAAAACACTTCATATACTACACCTCTTGTGGTATTTTTAGGAACATGCATAAGTAATGCGTTGGTAATGAGTGAACTTTCCTTGAGCTTGTTGTTAACACCCGTCCTATTCTTGGTGTGGTTCTCACCAGCAATGTAATGAAGAAGGTGCTATAAGCTGTACCAATCCCGGCCACATGACTAACCACAGCTCTGGCCTGTAATGGATGAGACTTTTCCTGTTAGGGACTCCGCTGGTAACAACTTCATAATTACCCATAGTCATCTAGGGGACATCGAAGTCCCTGCTGGTGATCTCAGCAGTCACCTCCTCAGTGACATTAGAGTCTCCGGTGCTCTGCTTCACCTGGCCCAGGCGAAACAGGAAGTGACCAGGAGCAGAGGGAAATGGGGTGTGTGTAAGGAGTGTATGGGAAAGGTGAGTGGGGAGAGAGAAGGGGATGGTTTTGAGCTATGTAGGTGAAGCTACATTGTGGCACGCGTATTACTTTTGAACAGCAAAAGGAGCAACAAAGAAGTGATTGGTTACTAATTTCTAAATATTTCAGGCTTTAAATTGCCTAGCAACACAGACGGAATGCCCAAAGCTCCTGCAGTTGACCACTCCCGCTTTGTATAGCAGGCAAACCATCAAACCAGTCTGCTGCTGGCTTATAAAGCCCTGGGCATCCAAGTGAGGTGAGGTGAGGTGAAGAAGGGGGAGGAGGAGAGGCTAGAGCACCTTGGGGTACAAGCAGTCACATCCAGTGCTCCTCAACCTCCCCTCCCAGCAGGGTGCTATTCTACATCCATTGATCTGGCCACTCTACCCCTCCCGTGTCTAATCCTCATCTCTTGTTCTTGGCCGGTGACTAACTCCCCCTGCCAGACGCTAAGGTCCAACCACTGTTCTTTTATGCACTGTGACCAGCGAGGACCTAGCAGCTAGGTGGCTGGAGGCTGGAGTCAGACAGGGTCACAGGGTTAGGGTCACAGGTCAGGACTCATGCAGTGCAGCGATGACTGGACGAACGGGTTGGTCCCCTTCATCTCTCTGTGATGCAGACCTCTCAGAGCCACATCAAGGATTTCAGCCTGAAATGTGATATGGCAGTTTGACACAGATGTTCTATGGCAGATTCAGATCAGTGATCCGTTCAATGTAATCTCTTTTTTTCTTGATCTTTATGCTGAATAAGATACTATATTGTCTGTATCACACTATAAAGGGGTTACTGTGAAATTGACAGTAATTTACAGGCAGCTCAGTGGCAAGTAAAATTCTGTATTTAATTTTACAGTACACCTACTGTAATATAAATACATAAAATATAAATACATATCACAGCAAGTACTGTGTAATGACACACATAGAATTGAATTACCATAGAATTGACTGTATTATACTGTAAAAAAGTACATGCTAACGCTATTAGAATGAATGAATTAAATGTATTGCGGGGGATGTTTGTATTTTACAGCATTTTACTGTAATTAGAAGGGATTGGTGCAAGCAGGTAGGCTGCTAGGTAAAAAAAGTTTACACATTACGGTATATTATTTAATATTTGGTATTTTATATAACCTCCACTTCCAGAGCTCTTAACAAAGACTTCCAAACTGGCAGTAACTACGGGGGAAAACAGACCAAAATGACATGGCAAAATGCTCAACCATTGATGGTTTAAAACTCGCTGTCACTCCAATCTGTCCCCAATACAAATTGATCGGGCACCGTAACCAGACAGGAGTTAATTGGTACAGCATTCTCACTCACAGGTGCAACAAATATAGCCGCTTACAAGGCACGCCTAAAAATGTGTTTACAAGACAGAAACAACAGTACCATGTGCCAGTAGTAAAAGGTTTTTGGTGCTCCAAAGATATGGTCCGGTACTGTATTCTATAGGATGGAATTACAGTACCATTTGAAATACACAAATTCTTTCCCTACCCACAACATTCTATTTTACTGTTGAAAATACCCCAAATTACTGTCATTTTTTCCCTGTTACAGTGCAGTCTTATGTATTTGCCAGAATATTTAATTGGCCTCATATGACCTTTTTTTTCTTGTGACTTTTCCACTCCTTTGAGTGGTCATCTCTCTGTGTCAAATGCCATACCATCTCTCCCCCACTCTCTCATTTCTCTCTCTACCTTTCCTCTCATTCTGGATCTCTCTCTCTCTCTCTCTCTCTCTCTCTCTCTCTCTCTCTCTCTCTCTCTCTCTCTCTCTCTCTCTCACACACTCTTCCTCTCATTTGTATCTCGGCCCTCCCTCCCTCCCTCCCTCCCTCCCTCCCTCCCTCCCTCCCTCCCTCCCTCCCTCCCTCCCTCCCTCCCTCCCTCCCTCCCTCCCTCCCTCCCTCCCTCCCTCCCTCCCTCCCCCCTTCTCTTGTACTGGTCCATGCTGGTCAGTCAGACAGTGCCCTCTTGATGCTCATTAAAACCAGTGTAAATGGTCCTTGACTTGCTCTAGCCGAGAGGGAGGTAAAGATGTGGGTCTTATTCCTCCCCAGAAACTACACTTAACATCGGCCCGTTGCCACTACAGAATTTGTGGAGCTCCTAGTCCTTACCTTCCATGTCTTCAATAAACTCCCTCACAAATTAATAAGGAGGAGGCTTTCATTGAATGTCTGTTTTGTGTGGTCGGGGTTGGCCTTCACGGACAACGGTGGAGTCCCTTGGTTCACAAGTGGTAACCTTTGAGACTGTGTGGTTCCCGGATTTACACGTAGCATAATTATGGATTTAATAAGACATATTTACAACTGCTTTGCACCTGAAAGATGCCTGGTGGCTGCAGCCCATAGCAATTACTTCTATTTCCTATGAAAAATTGCAATAATTTTGCTTCCACCTCGGTAAACTTTTGCAAAACTTGGGACAACAAATCAACTGACCACTCTTATTTCATTTGCAGCCCACCTAGAAGCAGCATTAAAATCTCCCTGATGACAAACCTTGAAAAAAAACAAGACCTCTCTTGTTTTTGCTGCATTTCGCAGCATTTAATTTCCTTCAGAAGCAATACCTCAATATATATGATTTAATTTGGCAAATGCATCAATCGAAGAGAATGTCATTCGAAAGCTATTCATTTCTGATTTAAAATAGACACTGTATCAAACGTTGACCGAACTAAAACCTGCCGGCACAACCCACGATACACATTTTTCCACCCTCAGCAAACAAACAGACTTTGCTGAGGGGCTGGTGGTCCGATGGTGGGACGGCTGAGTCGTACGAGACCTCTGCTGGCATTCCTTTTGAAACCTAACCTGTCACAGGACAGGGATGCTATGCCTTTCATCATTGGCCAGCCTCCTGGTCCTAGATGTGGCCTGAACCTGAGGAGGAGGAGGGGTTAAGGCCAAGCAGGGATGGAGGGGGGATGGCCAACTGCCCAAACCCAGTGGGGGGTGAGAGAAGGAGTGAAGACGTGAGGTTAGGTGGGTCGAAGTGTTGATGGTGGGAATGTAAATCTATTTGGCGTAAAAAGCACGGGCGCATCAGAGAGGAGGTCATTCAACAGAATTTCACCCTGACTCCTCCTGCATGAATGCAGCCATTGAAGGCCGGGTGCCGACGCTCATTCTGAGGACCGCAAAGCAAAAACAGGGAAGCAACTTTTTTTTAAATCAAACATGTTTCTTTTTTTCAATGACCCCCCCTTTTTTTAAACAAACGACTCAGCAACTTTTCTCCTGAATGAATTTATTTTATTTTATTGTTTTTGTCTTTGAGTAAATGTGATGTGATGCAGCTAAAATAAATCTTGGTCAGATGTCTTTCATTGCTTGTATCAGTGGCTGTTTTAACCATCTTTTTCTATTATAATTATTAGTACAAGCCTTAGTTGGCAATAATATCTGGCAACAATATTAGCTTCGTGTACAACCACTTTCATTGAACCTCTTTTTTTGTAAAACTGTGTTAAACTTTTTCAGAGTCATGGCACACACACATGCGCGCATGCACACACACACACACACACACACGCGCATGCACAAACGCACGCGCACACACGCACGCGCACACGCGCACACACACACACACACACACACACACACACACACACACACACACACACACACACACACACACACACACACACACACACACACACACACACACACACACACACACACACACACACACACACACACACACACACACACACACACACACACACACACACTTGGCTCTGTAACAGACCGGCTGTAGACGGTTCTGTGTTTTCCCTCCATTTCTCAGAGGTCTGACAGGAAACTCAAGACTTTAATTGTTGCAGCGCATGCATAATTAACCAGAGTGCACAATGCCTCCAGGATGCCTTAGTGGTGCAGAGCCAGCGGGCACCTGTGGACAACAAAGATGGCCTTATCCCGGGGGTGGATGGGACTGGTGCCTTCCCACACCTATTGTCACCCAACACAGCCCAGCCAGCCTTAGCCCCAGCTGCATTGCATTCAGCTGCCCCAGCCTCCACACATATTCATGTGGCCCCAAAGTTGAGTCCACAGTGACAAGCCATAACACTGTCGCTGTGACACCACCCTCTCCTCACCCTCCTCCCCAGCCCGACCAACCCGACCCCACACAACAAGCTCTTTATCCAGGTTATTAATGATGGCCAACCAGCTGTGTCCTAACAAGTGGACGTGAGGTCTTTATTGGACCAGAGCACGAGCTGCCTGGCTTTTTGACTTTCTTATGGTGAAATGTTGAAACTTTGACGTCTCAATGCCCCAGTCAATCAGTTGTGCGGGCTGTATGAAAGAGGACAGTGTGTTTTGTTTTGTTGATGCCATGTCAGTGTATGGCTATGCACATGTTCTTTGGTGAGATAAATTGCTAGTCTTTTAGCATTGCAAAGCTTTTACTGGCTGTGATTCCAATAGTAGATTTTGTGTTTCAGTGTCAATGGAGTACAAGATGAGCCAAGCTGTTTGGCATTCAGGGATGGAGAAAGACTACAATTGTCATTGTAATGTAAAAATATATCCAGTCAGTTACAAGACTGCATTGCCCAAAGCTGTACCTTGTTATGGTAATGTTGTGGCTTAGCTGTGAAAAGGGGGAAGCTTTACCAGTTAATGTCTTTGAGTTCATGGCAGGCGCAAAACTTGCAAGGAGGGGGAGACAATATTAGAAACAGGTCAATTTGACCCACCCTCAATAATATAACATGATGAGTTTGATTGATTGGAGAAAAAAATCCCCAAAGTGTCAGGCAGCTACTGGCTTCTTAACAGCTTCTACCCCCAAGCCATAAGACTCCTGAACAGCTAATCAAATGGCTGTTTTGCTGCTGCTACTCTCTGTTTATTATCTATGCATCGTCACTTTAACTCTACCTACATGTACATATTACCTCAATTTCCTTGACTAACCGGTGCCCCAGCACATTGGCTCTGTACCGGTACTCCCTGTAATAGAGCCTCACTATTGTTATTTCATTGCTGCTCTTATTATTATTTGTTACTTTTATTTTTTATTTATACATTTTTTCCTTAACACTTATTTTTCTTTAATTCAACTACATTGTTGGTTAAGGGCTTGTAAAGTAAACATTTCACCAGAGTGCTCCTCATTTCCTCATTTTATGATTGGATCCCACCACTGCCAAATACACTCGTTTGTGGTAAAAGTGAAACAACATAAAAACATGCAATTTCTCCTCTCTTTCCATTTTCATCGGTTTGTGATGTATTGCTTTGGTTTGCAGTAATAAATCACCAGTTCCACTACCCGCTGTCTCTTCCTTTCTCTTTGTGGTGTTTGCTGTGGAAAGGTAATTATATTCACGAGTGCTCGTAAGTACTTCCTATGTTGTTGTGTAACTAGTGAACTATTGGTGATGAGATAAAATTGTGTAAAAAGAGTTTAATTCCGAGTGAAATCAAATCTTCTTTTTTTTTGTCACATGCGCCAAATACAACAGTCTTAGGGTCAAATACTTACTTACAAGCTCTTAACCAACAATGCAGTTCAAGAAATAGAGTTAAGAAAATATTTACTAAGTCTACTGACATAAAAAAAAAAAAGCCTTTTGGTACTAGACTTGGCGCACGGGTACCCCTTACCATGCGGTAGCAGAGAGAACAGTCTGTGACTAGGGTGGCTGGAGTCTTTGACAATTTTGTGGGCCTTTCCCTGACACAGCCTAGTATATAGGTTCTTGATGGCAGAAAGCTTGGCCCCAGTGATGTACTGGGTCGTACGCACTACTCTCTGTAGTGCCTTGCGGTCGGATGCCGAGCAGTTACCATAGCAGGCGGTGATGCAACCGGTCAGGATGGTTTCGGCGGTGCAGCTGTAGAACTTTTTGAGGATCCGGGGACCCATGCCAAATCTTTTCAGTCTCCTGAGGGGGAAAAGGAGTTGCCGTGCCCTCTTCACGACTGTCTTGGTGTGTTTGTACCATGATAGTTTGTTGGTGATGTGGACACAAAGGAACTTCAAACTCTCAACCTGCTCCACTACAGCCCTGTTGATGAGAATTTGTGCGTGTTCTGCCCTCCTTTTCCTGTAGTCCACGATCAGCTCCTTTGTCTTGGTCACGTGGAGGGAGAGGTTGTTGTCCTGGCACCACACTGCCAGGCCTCTGACCTCCTCCCCATAGGCTGTCTCATCATTGTCAGTGATCAGGCCTACAACTGTTGTGTCATCAGCAAACTTAATGATGGTGTTGGAGTAGTGCTTGGCCACGCAGTCGTGAGTGAACAGGGAGTACAGGAGGAGACTAAGCACGCACCTCTGAGAGGCCCCTGTGTTGAGGATCAGCGTGGCAGATGTTTTGTTACCTACCCTTACCACCTGGGGTGGACCATCAGGAAGCCCAGGATCCAGTTGTAGAAGGTGTTTAGTCCCAAGGTCTTTGTGGGCACTATGGTGTTTGACGCTGAGCTGTAGTCAGTGAACAGCATTCTCACATAGGTGTTCCTTTTGTCCAGGTGGGAAAGGGCAGTGAGGAGTGCGATTGAGATTGCTGTTGGGGAGGTATGATCTGTTGGGGAGGTATGAGAATTGGAGTGGGTCTAGGGTTTCTGGGATGATGGTGTTGATGTGAGCCATGACCAGCCTTTCAAAGCACTTCATTGTTACCGACTCGAGTGCTATGGGTGGCAGTCACTTAGGCAGGTTACCTTCGCTTTCTTATAGTGGTCTGCTTGAAACATTTAGGTATTACAGGCTTGGTCAGGGAGAGGTTGAAAACGTCAGTGAAGACACTTGCCAGTTGGTCCACGCGCATGCTCTGAGTACACGACCTGGTAATCCGGCTGAATTTACGGCCTTGTAAATGTTGAACTGTTTAAAGGTCTTGCTCACATCGGCTATGGAGACAATCGTCCGGAACAGCTGGTGCTCTCATGCATGCTTCAGTATTGCTTGCCTCGAAGCGAGCATAAAAAGGCATTTAGCTTGTCTGGTAGGCTTGTGTCACTGGGCACTTCATGGCTGGGTTTCCCTTTGTAATCCATGATAGTTTGCACGCCCTGACACATCAGAGCCGGTGTAGTAGGATTCGATCTTAGTCTTGTATTTATTTTACATCTGTACACTATGAGTGTTGCTTTACCGCTCCCCATCACTGATGTGGAGTACAGCTCCGCTGGTATGTTGTTTTGCACAGAGGGCTGCAATTCCCGACTCTGTTTGTTCACTGTTCCGAACAGGCTCGTCTTTGCAATAAACTTATCTACCATGGAAATCAATGTGAAGAAGTTGTTCACATTTCTGCCTTTGCCCATGCAAGGCTCCACAAGTCTCAAAATCACAGTCTCAGATAGGCGCTCACCCGCTGGTATGGTTTCATCTTTCCCCAGATATGGAAAGCCATTGAGCAAGTACTTGGTTTCGACATCGGTTGCTAACCAAAACTTAATTCCAAATTGGTCCGGTTTATTGGCCATGTATTGGGTATAAGTGTATTGACCTTTGTTTGGGAACATCAACAATTATGTTTTCTGCTTGCTTGTCACAATTAATGCAATTCTACATAAAAACTTTTCCAGGTGTCTGAGACGTCGGCAAAGTTGTCCGTCTGCACTCTTACTGGACTTGTCGCCTTGTCATCAAAACGCAGGTGTCACTTAATCTCTCTGAAGCGGTTGCGTGGCATGGTTTCTCGGTCCACCCCATACCTATCAAACCAAAATGATTCCACATCCATGCTCTTTCCGCCGTATGCCCCACTGACATACAAGAGTGCAATAAATGCTTTGAGTTCGTCCATGGACGTGTCCCACGTACTGTTTCCTTTTCTTGTGCTCATGTGCGACAGTATAATCACCGATGTGCTGCAACATCTGCTTGTCACATAAACAAAGAGTGCACTCATAATTTGTCTTGTTGTGTGAGGTGTAGGGCCTGCTCTCTCTGTGAGAATATTCTGGGAAGGCTGCACTCTCGTCACTATTTTCTACCCAAACTGTGCCGTCCCTCCCAGACTCCCGTGTCACTGTGGCTGTTGGGATCACTGTCTCAGTTGGCTCTGTTCTATAGTTTCTGTGGCGAGGCTCAGGCATCGGAGGCGCAGGCTCAAAGTCACCATCAGAATGAGATGAAGATTCGTCATCAGCAACCTCGATTTTAAGATCAATCTCTGATCCTCCATCCGACTCCTCCATCCATAAATAAATAATGTTTGAAATAAAAGCAGAATCTAATTCATGTTAATAAACTACCCACATTTAAAACAAAATGTTGGTATATTATGGTATGAATACTATAATATTAACTGTAGTGTTTTGTTGACTTTTCTGTAGTATTTAATGTAATATTTACTGTAGTATACTGAAATATTTACAGTTAACTAGTATACATACTGTAGTAAAATAAAACTGTAGTATGTGCTATAGTAATTGTGTTTTGTAGATTGTAATGTACTGTACTATACTGTAGTATTTACTGTAGCGTTTTTGCCAACTGTAATATACTGTAGCAGTTATTTTTGTGTTTTTGCAAACATTACTGTAGTATTTACTATGGGTTTTTTATTTTATTATCTTTGACATAGAAGTAGAGGCTTTCTCCTTGGTGAAAACTAGTGGAGAAATACTAAAAGAGCACACTTTCCATCTGTTGGTCGGTAGGACTTGGGTCTGAAATGGTAGTTCAGAGCTTCTGCTCTTTTCTGTAACTTGTAGGGAACACAATATATGGTCTATCCATGTAGGTTTCTCACTTATGGGTGGGCAAATTGTGATATGGGGGAGTGGAATGGGCAGGGTATATGCAATTAGCAGTGTTTTTTTTTCAGACATTACTTTATAATTTATAACTGTTTTTTTTGCTGATTGAACTGTAGTATTTACTGTACTATTCTACAGTATACTACAACATTCTATAGTAAGTTCTACACATGATCGAGGTATACTACAGTAGTACTGCAAGCTGTAGTACTACAGCGTGCAGTATAGTATTCTACAGTATACTATAGTTTACTATGTTTACTATGGAATTATATAGTAAGTACTGTAGTATTCTATAGTAAACTGTAGTATTTGTTTATGTGGGTAACCAATCATTGTTTAGGACAACCATTTTTGTCATAATTATGAGAGGGGTAAAGGACAGGCAGCAGAGAGGGTGAAAGGGAGAGCACCGCCCATGTTGATGCAGTGAGAGGACAAACAGGTCTTCAGGTGAGAATTTGAGTTATAAGGCACTATCAGTTCAACTCATCTTTGCTGACTGTATCCCACTGCTATAACATATTTTGTTGCCTACATTCTAATTCAATTTGGTTGTCATGGAAGGGGTCAGAGACAGTCAGCAGAGAGAGGGAGAGCACTGCCCATGCTGACACAGTTGAAAGTAATGCCCCTGGACACCCCTAGAAGGGTGTTGACACTGGATCCCATTCACTCAGAACCCCCTAATATGCAACACAAAGTTACGCCCTTGGTTTATGGTTATTGATCATAAATTTAACTGGGGAATCAAATCAAACCGATGATCAAACTTATTTGTCAAATGCGCCGAATACAACAGGTTAGACCTTACAGTGAAATGCTTACCTACACGCCCTTAACCAACAATGCAGTTTTAAGAAAGATTAAGTGTTAAGAAAATATTTACCAAATATCGTTGTTTATTTACAACTAATTGAGTCATTTCATCATATGTGGTAATGTATTTTCAGTGTTGTCAAATGGCAATTACTACTAAGACTGAGAGACAACAGAAAGAAGATCATTTCTTTGATTCTTTCATGAAAGTGAAAATGGAGAAATTTCACTGAGTGTGATGAAGTAATTTAGAAGAGATTTGACCTGATATTAAACACATGGCAACAGTTACTTGGGAAAAACAATCTGATTGGGAAATCTGATCGCGGATGAACTATTTATCTAACGGCTCACTTTTTCTCAACTCTGACAAAGTCCAGCATCTCACCTAAGAATGTAAAGTCTGTAATAGGTGCCATGGCACATGCACACACGCGCACGCACACATGCTCGAGCACACACACACACACACGTATACACACACACACACACACACACACACACACACACACACACACACACACACACACACACACACACACACACACACACACACACACACACACACACACACACACACACACACACACACACACACACACACACACACACACACACTGTAGATGAAAGATGAGCATGCGGATGAGATTCCTCTATTAATGGCAAATGGTCTTGTTTTTGTCTGGCGGAGCTACAAAGTCCATTAAGATCATTCACCCTTTGGTATGACAGGGCCCCACCAGAGCCCAATTGGTGCAATGTAATGATGATAGTTTTACATGTAAGGGCCCTGTCTTTCAGAACCAGGCTGGGTAGTCTGGATACACTCACCAGGACCAAAGAAAGGCACAGGACTCGTTGTCCTCAGGCAACAGAAAATATACATTAAATTGTTTTGCGTGTTTAAATTTGTACTTGTGTAGGAGCCTCGAATGAAACATATTTTCAACTATATTTCACTTAGTAAATGTTCAGGAAAAAATCTGATTTTCTAGGTATTTTAGTACCTTTATTGCACCCCGTTTCCCTGAAAAAAACAAACAAATGTCTGGGTGTGGGGGGTAAAACATTTTGTTTTAACAATTATTGACACATTATCAGAAAAACAAAATTGTGGGAAAAAATTGGATGGATTATTTATTTAATGAAAAACCTATATGTTTGCAGTAGTCTTACGACACGCATGTCTCTCTGATCGCACCGAGGCTAACATTTGCGACTAATACTGGTCTTTGGAACGTGAGTAGTGGACAGATTAAGCTATGCTATGAGTTCTATGCTCAGGTAAAATACAGTTTGGAAGCTAAGTGAGTGAGTGAGTTTGTACGGTCAGTCATGAGAGAGAGTTAAGGCGAAAGAGACCTCTCTGAGGGAGGGAGTTGACCCCTAAAGGAACCCCAGATTACCCTGCTAAAGTTCTGAGTTTAAGGTCTCAATTACTGTTGCTGGCACGGCAGGCTGCAAATCTGATACATTAGATGAAACGATAAACCATAATCCGAGGACCACACAGAGACAGAGGGAGTAAGAGAGAGAGAGAGGGAGAAAGAAGCCTGTAGATCTCATAGTTATTTCATGTATTCTTCCATCACCTAATGTACCTGCATGTACTTGATATTTTAGAATACATCGGTGTGTGTTCGTGCCTGTGTGTGCAGCCAGGTCACCCGTGAAACCAAGTCCGTATTCGACATCCACCCAAGTCTGAATACTTTGGAAGATGACAAGGAAACTGTGTGAGAGAGAGAGAGAGAGCTTGCGTGCATGCGTGTGTGTTTGTGTTATCACGATTATCACTATCATTATTATTATTATTATACTGAACAAAAATATAAACGCTACATGCAACAATTTTAAATAATTTACTGAGTTACAGTTCGTATAAGGAAGTCAGTCATTTGAAATAAATGAATTAGACCCTAATCTATGGACTTCACATGACAAGGCAGGGACGCAGCCATGGTGGCCCTGGGAGGGCATAGGCCCACCCACTGGGGATCCAGGACCTGCCAATCAGAATGAGTTATTCCCCACAAAAGGGCTTTAATACAGACAGAAATACTCCTCCGTTTCGTCAGCTGTCAGGGTGGCTGGTCTCAGACAATCTCGCAGGTGAAGAAGCCGGATGTGTAGGTCCTGGACTGGCGTGATTACACATTGTCTGCGGTTGTGAGGCCAGTCGGACATACTGCCAAATTGGTAGAGAAATGAACATTACATTCTCTGGTAACAGCTCTGGTGGACATTCCTGCAGTCAGCATGCCATATTTTTAAAATGTTTGTTCAGTGCCTGCAATGACAACAAGCTCAGTCCAATGATGCTGTGACACACCGCCCCAGACCATGACGGACCCTCCACCTCTAAATCAATCCCTCTCCAGAGTACAGGCCTCGGTGTAACACTCATTCCTTCGATGATAAACGCGAATCAGACCATCACCCCTCGTTAGACAAAGCCAGGGGTGGACATTTTGCCAGTCCTGTCTGGTTCAGCGACAGTGGGTTTGTGCCCATAGGCGATATTGTTGCTGGTGATGTCTGGCGAGGACTTGCCCTACAACAGGCCTACAAGCCCTCAGTCCAGCCTCTCTCAGCCAATTGCGGACAGTCTGAGCACTGATGGAGGGATTGTGATTTCCTGGAGTAACTCGGGCAGTTGTTGTTGCCATCCTGTACCTGTCCCACCTGTCCAGGTGTTGTTACACGTGGTCTGCCACTGTGAGGACAATCAGCTGTCTGTCCTATCTCCCTGTAGCGCTGTCTTAGGCGTCTCAATTTATTGCCCTGGCCACATCTGCAGCATGCCAAAGGCACATTCACACAGATGAGCAGAGACCATGGGCATCTATCTTTTGGTGTTTTTCAAAGTCAGTAGAAAGGCCTCTTTAGTGTCCTAAGTTTTCATAACTGTGACCTTAATTGCCTACCGTCTGTAAGCTGTTACTGTCTTAACAGCCTACAGGTGCATGTTCATTAATTAGTTATGTTTTGTTGAACAAGCAGTGTTTATTAAACCCTTTACAATGAAGATCTGTGAGGTTATTTTGGATTTTTACAAATTACCTCTGAAAGACAGGGTCCTGAGAAAGGGACGTTTCTTTTTTTTTGCTGAGTTTATTTCAGTCCATATCAAAGCACTAAGAGTTAAAAACAAATAGAAAGGAGGGCCAGAACAGTGGTCTAACGTTTGGGAAAGAGATGGGTGTAATAAACAGGATGACAGCAGTGCCGTCTCTTTGATGTGCGATGATTGTGAGACACTATGCAAATTCAACAGTCACAAGAAGGGGACATCAAAATGGCACCTCAACTGTACTGTTCCGATGGGTTACATGGAATTGTAGCCAAAATGAAATGTGAAAACTGACTGTAAGTCTATAACCTGTGACACAGCCTATAATATTAACCCCTTAACTTCTTCGAGATAGGGGGCGCTCTTTTAATTTTTGGATAAAAAAACAATTCCCGTTTTAAACAAGATATTTTGTCACAAAAAGATGCTCGACTATGCATGTAATTGACAGCTTTGGAGAAAAAAAAACTCTGACGTTTCCAAAACTGCAAAGATTTGATCTGTGAGTGCCCCAGAACTAATGCTACAGGCAAAACCAAGATTAAGTTTCATACAGGAAATGCCCCAGATTCTGAAGGCGCTGTGTTCCAATGTCTCCTTATATGGCTTTGAATGCGCCAGGAATGAGCCTGCCCTTTCTGTCGTTTCCCCAAGGTGTCTGCAGCATTGTGAAGTATTTGTAGGCATATCATTGGAAGATTGACCATAAGAGACTACATTTACCAGGTGTCCATCCGGTGTCCTGCGTCAAAATTATTGCGTAATCTCCAGGTCCATGCTCCTTCGATTTCTTCAGAGGAATAACTAAACTGCCACGGATGACTTATCATCGAATAGATATGTGAAAAACACCTTGAGGATTGATTCTAAACAACGTTTGCCATGTTTCTGTCGATATTATGGAGTTAATTTGGAAAAAAGTTAGCGTTTTAATGACTTAATTTTCTTTTTTTTCTCTTACCCAAACGCGATGAAGAAAACGGAGCGATTTGTCTACACAAATAATATTTTTGTAAAAACTGAACATTTGCTATCTAACTGGGAGTCTCCTCATTGAAAACATCTGAAGTTCTTCAAAGGTAAATTATTTTATTTGATGGCTTTTTTTGTTTTTGTGAAAATGTTGCATGCTGAATGCCAGGTTTAATCCTATGCTAGGCTATCAATACTGTTACACAAATGCTTGTTTAGCTATGGTTCAAAAGCATATTTTGAAAATCTGAGATGACAGTGTTGTTAACAAAAGGCTAAGCTTGAGAGCAAATATATTTATTTCATTTCATTTGCGATTTTCATTAATAGTTAACGTTGTGTTATGCTAATGAGCTTGCCTAGAGAATTTACACTCCTGGATACAGGTTTTTTTTTCATAGCCAAACAAAACGGAGCGATTTTTCCTACACAAATAATATTTTTGTAAAAACTGAACATTTGCTATCTAACTGAGAGTCTCCTCATTGAAAACATCTGAAGTTCTTCAAAGGTAAATGATTTTATTTGAATGCTTTTCTTGTTTTTGTGAAAACGTTGCATGCTGAATGCTACGCTAAATGCTACGCTAAATGCTACGCTAGCTATCAATAATCTTACACAAATGCTTGTATTGCTATGGTTGAAAAGCATATTTTGAACATCTGAGATGACAATGTTGTTAACAAAAGGCTAAGCTTGAGAACTAGCATATTTATTTCATTTCATTTACGATTTTCATGAATAGTTAACGTTGCGTTATGGTAATGAGCTTGAGGCTGTATTCACGATCCCTGATCCGGGATGGCTAGAATCAAGAGGTTAATAATTATGCATTTCTTGCAATGCATTTTATTTTATTGATCAGGATCCATTAGCCGACGCCAATGGCGACAGCTAGTCTTTACTGGGGACCGACACTTAACGAAAAATACATTACAGGCAAAAGACTTGACAATTTACATACAGTACATTTAAAAACATGAACATGTAGTGTGTGTGCGTGCATCTATCAGTTACACATACACTGGGATCACTTAGAAATGTCCTTGTTTTTGAAAGAAAAGCATATTTTGTGTCCATTAAAATAACATAAAATTGATCAGAAATACAGTGTAGACATTGTTAATGTTGTAAATGACTATTGTAGCTGGAAACAGCTGATTTTTGATGGAATATCTACATAGGCGTACAGAGGCCCATTATCAGCAACCATCACAACCGTGTTCCAATGGCACGTTGTTTTAGCTAATCCGAGTTTATAATTTTAAAAAGCTAATTGATCATTAGAAAACACTTTTTCAAACATGCTAGCACAGCTCAAAACTGTCGTTCTGATTAAAGAAGCAATACAATTGGCCATCTTTAGACTAGTTGAGTATCTCTAGCAGCAGCATTTGCGGGTTCGATTACAGGCTCAAAATGGCCAGAAACAAAGAGCATTCTTCTGAAACTCATCGGTCTATGCTTTTTAAAATGATAAACTTGGATTAGCTAACACAACATTCCATTGGAACACAGGAGTGATGGTTGCTGATAATGGGCCTCTCTATGCCTATGTAGATATTCCATAAAAAATGTGTAGTTTCCAGCTGCAATAGTCATTTAACATGAACAATGTCTACACTGTATTTCTGTATTTGATAAATGTTATGTTATTTTTATGGACAAAATATGTGTTTTTCTTTCAAAAACAAGGACATTTCTAAGTGACCCCAAACTTCTGAACGGTAGTGTATATGTCAGTACATACACGCAACAAGTAGGTCACATGGGGGAGAGGCTTTGTGCCGTGAGGTGCTGCTTAATTTGTTTTTTTGAAACCAGGTTTGCTGTTCACTTGTGCTATATAAGATGGAACGGAGTTCCATGTGCTCATTTCTCTGTATATTACTGTACAGTGTGTATACTTGAATTTGTTCTGGACCTGGGGACTGTGAAAATATCCTTGGTCGCATGTCTGGTAGGGTAAGTGTGTGTGTCAGACTACGCAAACAATTTAGAATTTCCAACACTTTAATAATTCTTATAAAAACAAGAAGTGACGCAGTCAGTCTTTCCTCAACTCTTTGCCCAGAGAGACTGGCATACATAGTATTCATATTAGACCTCTGATTGCAATGAAGAGCAAGACACATGACTGTTCTGGGCCAGCTACAGCTTAACTAGGTCTTTCTTGCAGCACTTGATTGATCTCTAATACACTATTGTAGGCCCAGCTTTTGGAACTTTGGCTTTCCTGGATATAGCCACTATATTCTGATCACTGCATCAAATTGGTACGGATGCATCCAATGGGTAAAATGAAACACCAAATGTACATTTTGATTCAGGAACAGGAGTGGAGAATGTGTGTTTCGTGA
Organism: Oncorhynchus keta; assembly: GCF_023373465.1. Lineage (NCBI taxonomy): Eukaryota > Metazoa > Chordata > Actinopteri > Salmoniformes > Salmonidae > Oncorhynchus > Oncorhynchus keta. The sequence goes on along the minus strand of NC_068444.1, from coordinate 39,479,139 downwards.
CAATTTGTAAAGGTGGCGGTGCTATCTTTTTAGCATCATACAATCTGAGATTATATGAACCACTTAAAATATGCATCCAAGCCAAACTGAAATCTTATCAAAGACATGTTGGGTCGTTTACCAGCTTTTAATTTCCTTAAAAACCCGGGCAAACTGATGTCATTGGGAAATTTGGCAGGGAAAGTCTTTCCCTCTTTTTTTTCCTATTGGATTTTTACCCAGTCTGTAAATGTCTTTGAGATGAAATAGAAAAATATAGATACATTTTACTGATGTCAACTAGATTGAAGCATTCATTCTATCGATTTCTGACGTTTTTCTGATGAGCACGGGTTTACTTAGTCTTCTAGGGCAACAAGTAATGACAGAAGAGAAGCTGCATGTAGGCCTATTGAATTATAGACAAGTTGACTAACAAATAGCCTACCAAAATGTTGGAAATTATAAGCAGAAATATAGGCCTATATAAAAAAGGACTGTAAAAAAAAGAAATCTCCACCATCTCTGACTATACAGCGTATTTTCACTTTATTACATATCGTCAGGCAATTACGGAATGGCTATTAGTAATTGCAGGTGTGTGCGGGTGAACAAACTGACCCTCGCCCAGTACTTGATATCTTAGAGTACATTTGTGTGTGTGTGTGTGTGTGTGTGTGTGTGTGTGTGTGTGTGTGTGTGTGTGTGTGTGTGTGTGTGTGTGTGTGTGTGTGTGTGTGTGTGTGTGTGTGTGTGTGTGTGTGTGTGTGCGTGCGTGCGTGCGTGCGTGCGTGCGTGCATGTGTTTGTGCATGAGTGTGTGTCTATGGCTCTTCTACACTAGCCCCCGAAACAACCCTTGGCGCCAGTACAGAGTCCCATGAAATGCCCCTTGGTGCTCCTCAACAGGGAAGCCTTTCTTCCAGCATTCTCCTGGCCTCGAAACAAAATCTAAGTGGCGGTCAGACAGAAAATAATGCATTAAGGATAACCATTTGGAAAAAAGTTATCTTGCAGAAAATGTATCCTAATTTATCAAGCTGTAATGTAATCATATTATAAGGTAGGGGCATAATGAATATGGTCTTTAAGGTAGTACACCGGAGTTCTTTTTCACAGGGAGGTGTACATTTTTTGTGGCGTACTGTATTTATTTGAAATTCCTCTGTCTGGTCTCATAATACAGACAGAGTAAAGTGGGCATACACTCCCCTCCACTCCATCCATTTTCACGATGCGGTTTTCATTAATGGTGTTCTCCATCTATACGTTGTTACAGAAATAAATGGAGCAGCAATAAAGTTGCTATGGTCCGCCTTACCTCCATTCGTCTACTTTGGAATAGGAATGGGTCCTTTTGAAACCTTGGGCTTGAAACCTGTCTCGACATTGTGGTTTACGTACTACCTGTGCGCCCACATTTTACTCTGAAAATGCTATGATTTTGCTTCATCTTCCGACAGAAACATCTGCATACCACCGAGACAGATGTTTTCTCCATGTGGCCACTGAGGAGTCACTCTTGACTTCTGACCTCTCCCCAGAATGCCTCACTCCCCGCACACTTCAAACTGGAAGCTTTGCTTTATCTCTGTGTGTCACCTCTCTTGTTCTGAAATAGAAGATCATGATAACAGTCATTCTGATACCGATGAAAACACTCTCCGCATGACACAAAAAAAATTGATAGTGAGCCAGATAAGTACAGTGTGGCAAAAAAGTATTTAGTCAGCCACCCATTGTGCAAGTTCTCCAACTTAAAAAAAAAATGAGAAGCCTGTAATTTTCATCATAGGTACACTTCAAATATGACAAACAAAATGAGAAGAAAAAAATCCAGAAAATCACATTGTAGGATTTTTTATGAATATATTTGGAAATTATGGTGGAAAATAAGTATTTGGTCAATAACAAAAGTTTATCTCAATACTTTGTTATATACCCTTTGTTGGCAATGACAGAGGTCAAATGTTTTCTGTAAGTCTTCACAAGGTTTTCACACACTGTTGCTGGTATTTTGGCCCATTCCTCCATGCAGATCTCCTCTAGAGCAGTGATGTTTTGGGGCTGTTGCTGGGCAACACAGACTTTCAACTCCCTCCAAAGATTTTCTATGGGGTTGAGATCTGGAGACTGGCTAGGCCACTCCAGGACCTTGAAATGCTTCTTACGAAGCCACTCCTTCGTTGCCCGGGCGGTGTGTTTGTATTTGACCAAATACTTATTTTCCACCATAATTTGCAAATAAATTCATAAAAAATCCTACAATATGATTTTCTGGATTTTTTTTTCTCATTTTCTCTGTCATAGTTGAAGTGTACCTATGATGAAAATTACAGGCCTCTCTCATCTTTTTAAGTGTGAGAACTTGAGCAATTGGTGGCTGACTAAATACTTTTTTGCCCCACTGTATATTCTCACATTGAACATGACATTTTATGCTGTGTGAATTATTATGTCCATGGCTTATTTCATCTAATCAATATTTAGTATTACTACAGTTACAGTATGTGATTCTATTTTCAAAAAAGTATGTTGTGGAGTCTCAGTACGTTCGGTTATGCCTAGTTTAGTTTCCTTGCTAAATTCCACTCCCGAAAGCCATCTGGTTGTTCGGGGGAACATACGCTGTTTGCTATGTTTTGAGAACAAGCAACACACAGGGGTCACGGTCGTTTGATGTCCAAAGGAGCTACTTTAGTTACACCCTCTGTTAGCACAACAACAAACTACCCACACAGCACATTTCAAACCATGCATTGCAAAATACACAATAACAATTTTCACATTTCTATCCATACCCCAAAACTATTAATGATAATATTAGGGCCCTTTACCTATGGTTCCTAATTCAACATAAGGACCAGTCCAGACAGAAACAGTGGCGAATGTGTCAATAAACTCCAACTTCAACTCAGAACTTCCCTTTTCACACCTGCTGGCCTGGCAGGTTAAAAAAAACAGCAGCGCTGCTGTCGTGTCTGTGTGGTAATCAGCAGAGTAGAAAATTAGACACCCTTCCCCTTTTCTACACTTGGCAACACTACCCGGTTCCAACATCCACAGTGCCCCTATTCCTGATTTCACTCATTTATACTGAACAAAAATATAAATGTTTAATGAGCTGAAGTAAAAGATTCCCAAAATGTTCCATACGCACCAGAAGCTTGTTTCTTTTCCAATTCTGTGTACAAATTTGTTTACATCCCTGTTTACATCCCTTTGCCAAGATAATCCATCCACCGCACAGGTGTGGCACATCAGGAAGCTGATTAAACAGTAGGATCATTACACAGGTGCACCTTGTGTTGGGGACAATAAAATGCCACTGTAAAATGTGAAGTTTTGTCACACAACACAGTGCCACAGATAAGTTTAAGTTTCGCGGGAGCTTGCAATTGGCATGCTTCTATACCATCAGCCACCTCCAACGTTGTTTCAGAGAATTTGGCAGTACATCCAATCGGCCTCACAACCGCAGACCACGCCAGCCCAGGACCTCCACATCTGACTTCTTCACCTGCAGGATCGTCTGAGACCAGCCAGCCGGACAGCTGATGAAACAGAGAAGTATTTTTGTCTGTAATAAAGCCCTTTTGTGGGGAAAAACTCCCAAGTGGTGGGCTTATGCCCTCCCAGCCGTGGCTGCGCCCCTACCCAGTGAGGTGAAATCCATTCATTATGGCCTAATGAATTCATTTCAATTGACTGATTTCCTGATATGAACTGTAACTCAGTAAATTCAGTAAAATTGTTTCATGTTGCGTTTATTTTTTTGTTCAGTGTAGCTGTGTTTATTTCAACTGCGTGGCTGTCTCAACGTTGTCATGCTCTAGCCCTGAACAGGCCTCCCTGTCTGTAAAAAACAGAGAAGAAGCATCCCAAAATTGACTGTGGTGTTTAGGTTGTCCCCAACTAGACGTTTTTCTATTCTTTACATATTTTCTGGGTGACAGACAGCTACTGTGCTTTACCAAACACAGAAATATAAAATAACCATATATCATCTGAATCTATCACGGGGGTTAGATTCATATAAATGTAAAGGGTTTTGGCCTATTCAGCATACTGACGCAGCTTCTTAATTTGATCCCTCTTTTGTTGCTGCCATTTTTCCTGCGCCGCAAGACATGCAAATGAGCTTAGTGATTTACATAAACCCACTGAAAACCCGCACTAACACACTGAAATAATAATGGCGTTGCACTTTTCATGTTGCCTACTTTTGCCCAGCTAATGGCCTAACCATCGGTCAAGCAACATTATGGACTAAAAGTTCAAATCCTGTTGCTACAGGATTATTGTGCTATGACATTACAGGTCAAATTAAGATCCTACATCTGTGTGTAATACATTGCTACCCAGTGTATGGTATGAAGCTAAGCCTCTCTCCAAGATATAACGTCTTCATCCCCCTCTTGTCTGGCTGACTCATGTGTTTCTGATAAGGCCTATAACTGCCTACAGTTTAGTTCCGCTGCGTGGTGTGAGACGATGGGGAATAGGTGTCCTCTGCTCCGGCCTTATCGCGTACCGGCCCCTTCTCCAACGCTTTCCACCAGGCAGGAGGAGGTACCCTGTGGTGGGAGGCTGATGCCGTCCATATGTCTTCTGACAGCGGGCTACCCTGACCCTGCCTGTGCCAATGGCAGGGGGTTTGGGGGGGGGTTCAGTGCATTTTAATTTTCTTAGCTATTGAGGGTGGAGGGCAATCGTAGACTAAGATGCTGAGGAAGAGGAATGTTCCCATGCCAGTGTTTTGGATGTATTGGGGTAGACACCTGGCAAATGCTCCTCCATTTTCACGTATGGGAGAACACCGACATGTACTGTAACCTCCTCTTGCGGTTTTGTAGCTCAGCAAACATCTTTCCAATACCTTTTACTGAGTGCAGATGTTTTGGTGAAGTTTGTTCTGCTCTCAATGAAGATTGCATACAGTTGCACAGGCCTTGTTGGTAGTTGCATCCGGCACTATTCTGAATGGATTTTCAGTCATATCAAATTCCTATCCCGTCTGAAACTCTGTAGGGCTCAATTCAGGCTTATAGATGCAAACATCGTATCTATACTGTATATGTGTTTACATGTTTGTGTGTGTTTGTGTGTGTGTACACCATGCATGCGTGTGTGTTATTTCGTCAGGGATGCTGAGGCTTGCTTAGTGAGCTCTGGAATTCATCTGAGAGCAGGGAAATCCCTGCATGCCACACAGTGGTATTTACATTACAAAGCCAGGTTGTCTGGGCCAAAAGCATTCTGGGAGCCCCGAGGTGGAGATGGGATCCATATGCTGCTGAGAAGGTGCTGGATCTGACACCGAGATGTGTGTCGCAGGCCAAAGCCCTGAGATTACCCTTATCTGTGCCCCACCTAGCTGATTAGTGGGGGGTTTTTCAGGGTGGTTCAGAAACCCAACACAGGGTTGGAGGAGAGGAGTGGGGTACTTTCTGTACTTTCGCTAACACCCACAACATAGCCAGCCTTCAACTATGTCTGTATACCATCGTCAACTTTACTTCTTCTCCACTCCCTTTCTCAATACACACATGACCCACTCTTTTTTACTGTACGATATTTGCCCGAAGCTGAAATAAGATCACCATTTAAGAAATGAAAAGTTTTCAGAGACACTCAAGTGGAAGGCTAGTTTGGTGAATGGGCTTTTTCATGGAGAGCGGAGCGTAAAGGTTTTTCCTGCTTTCCTGATTATACCAATATGTTAGCCGCAGCCATGCACAGCTTGGGCGTAATGTGTTATTTTACCAGTTTAGAATTGCCATTTCATGCTTGATTCTGAGAGGGAAGGGGCATTGCAAATATTTTTGGGAAGTGTTCTAGACTTTTGGATGGCAGTGTAGACTCTTACCCTATTACGCGACTGTCTGGGGCAGTATTTTAAACCAACAGAGGTGGAGCAAACTCTATAATACATTATATGTGCCATTTCTCTCTTTAATCTGAGGTCTCAAATCATTTAAATGGATGGAAAAAGGAGAACTGTAAATGTTTTATTGCAGGGAATTATAAAAGGGAGACGAGAGAACATTTGATGTACAGAAGTGGGCACCACTTGCCCACTGCATGTATGAGAGGCTTTTATTCACGATTCCAGACATTTTCTGCCCCCTCAAAAATAAACATGTTTGTGTAAAATTGCTATAAATGTAGAAATGGATGATCCTGTTAATAGCGACATTTCCGAAGTATGATGATGGTGATCAGCTGACATCTTATTGCAACATACTGTAATATAGTATGGTATCCGGGATCCTTGGGACATCCCTACCCCAAACCCAAACCTTAACCTTACCCTAACCATAACCCTTACCTAACCCTCAAACTAACCTTTAACCCTTAACCTTAACCATTTTACATTTCAACTTCAGTGGGGTAGGGACATCTCAATGATCCCGGAAAGCATTGACAAATAAATGACTGGACATGACTGGACATCCGTGGGGCTCCAATAGGAGACAGGTAGGCCGGAAGGCCATGGCAGTGTCATTGTGACCACAGAGAGATTGGCATCACTCTCCTCACACAGTGTGCAGAGTGTCAGGGTGCAGCTGTGGTGACAGCCACTGTGACCACTCACTGACACACAGAGTGGTTCAACTCAGAGAGAGGGAGAGAGAGAGAGAGAGAGAGACTATTGAACTTTGGCACACTGTTGAACCTTTCTTTAATGGGCTGAACGAGAGTTCAACAGTTCAGAAGTAGAAGCAGTCGTAACATTTCTGAATGTGATTTCCATGAAAACAAGGCATTCCTAACGATGAGATGTTGAAAATGTGATGATCTCGGTGATATTTCAAACATAACATTACACAAAACTTAACCAGCCATCATAGGGAACCTACAGGATAGGCACCCAACAATGCAATGCTTCTTTTCCCCCATCAGTTCACACACCTCTGCTCTTTTCAAGGATCCACTCACACCCTTAGTGTTCCATTAGCTGCCCTGCCTACAGCAATCCTCCTTAGGAGATCACAGATCTTGTTTCTATATAAGCAACACCACTCCCTTTGCCTGAGCTCTACTCGCTGCCCTTTAAGCGCCTCATTCTGGGTCTGTGCTCATAACGAACGCCGATTCATGTCCACAACCTGTCTGTATACTGTACAGTGAGCCAACAAAACATGTTGAGACATTTCTCACTGTAATATCAGATCCATCTTATTTGGGTATGACTGTGTATTTGGGTAGGACTGTGTATTTGGGTAGGACTGTGTATTTGGGTATGACTGTGTATTTGGGAAGGACTGTGTATTTGGGTATGACTGTGTATTTGGGAAGGACTGTATTTGGGTATGACTGTGTATTTGGGAAGGACTGTGTATTTGGGTAGGACTGTGTATTTGGGTATGACTGTGTATTTGGGAAGGACTGTGTATTTGGGTAGGACTGTGTATTTGGGAAGGACTGTGTATTTGGGTAGGACTGTGTATTTGGGAAGGACTGTGTATTTGGGTAGGACTGTGTATTTGGGTATGACTGTGTATTTGGGAAGGACTGTGTATTTGGGTAGGACTGTGTATTTGGGAAGGACTGTGTATTTGGGTAGGACTGTGTATTTGGGAAGGACTGTGTATTTGGGTAGGACTGTGTATTTGGGAAGGACTGTGTATTTGGGTAGGACTGTGTATTTGGGAAGGACTGTGTATTTGGGAAGGACTGTGTATTTGGGTAGGACTGTGTATTTGGGAAGGACTGTGTATTTGGGAAGGACTGTGTATTTGGGAAGGACTGTGTATTTGGGTAGGACTGTGTATTTGGGAAGGACTGTGTATTTGGGAAGGACTGTGTATTTGGGTAGGACTGTGTATTTGGGAAGGACTGTGTATTTGGGAAGGACTGTGTATTTGGGAAGGACTGTGTATTTGGGAAGGACTGTGTATTTGGGTATGACTGTGTATTTGGGTATGACTGTGTATTTGGGAAGGACTGTGTATTTGGGTATGACTGTGTATTTGGGTAGGACTGTGTATTTGGGTAGGACTGTGTATTTGGGAAGGACTGTGTATTTGGGAAGGACTGTGTATTTGGGTAGGACTGTGTATTTGGGAAGGACTGTGTATTTGGGAAGGACTGTGTATTTGGGAAGGACTGTGTATTTGGGTAGGACTGTGTATTTGGGAAGGACTGTGTATTTGGGAAGGACTGTGTATTTGGGTAGGACTGTGTATTTGGGTAGGACTGTGTATTTGGGAAGGACTGTGTATTTGGGAAGGACTGTGTATTTGGGTAGGACTGTGTATTTGGGAAGGACTGTGTATTTGGGTAGGACTGTGTATTTGGGAAGGACTGTGTATTTGGGTAGGACTGTGTATTTGGGTAGGACTGTGTATTTGGGTAGGACTGTGTATTTGGGAAGGACTGTGTATTTGGGTAGGACTGTGTATTTCCAGCATGCCTCTGACTACAGTTTGCATCCAGTGGTTTCCTCTCCCCGTTGCAGTGCCCTTGTAATGGAGGGCAGAGGTAATAACTTTCTCTAATTTAGCCTGTGGCTGCACAGTAAAAAGCATATGCCACAGTGAATCTCTAACATAAACATTAAGGCAGCAGATATCTGAGGGGCAGAGCTGTAGCTTTGACATCCTGTATTACACTTAATTGGCACCAGGCATTAAATAGAAATCCCCCACAGCCACCTGCTCCTAGTGCTGTGTTTATGTTTAAGCAGTAATGGCGCTGGACCACGGCGATTTCGACCTGCTATTTTCTGACACCCGAGATGAGGATTTTGGCTGAAGAATGTCAGTTTAAATTTGTATCCAGGCAGTGTTTTGGAATTCCCAAGTGCATTGTCTTACGCACACCTGATTTATGTGTTATTTGTTGCTAATGAGATACGGAGGAAACAGAGTTCATATCTATATTGCACAACTCATTTGTGTTTTCTTAGAATAGTAATTGTGTCCAAAAATAATGCAAATCCATATATTGTAGTAGATTAGTCGAACCAAGTATTTAAACCGAAGGACTACTGATTTCAATATCATCTTCATTAAACAGAATAAATAATACTTTTCTCCACAATAATTTCACTGCATTAAAACACTTGCCAAATGTGATTTGAAAATACAAAAAGGAGGAAGTTCATGTTCCCCATAGTGTAGTGTTCCCCATTACCCTCCTATCCTCCCCTGACGTAGCAGAACTCTCCTCCCCTGACGTAGCAGACCTCTCATCCCCTGTGGTAGCAGAACTCTCCTCCCCTGACGTAGCAGACCTCTCCTCCCCTGACGTAGCAAAACTCTCCTCCCCTGACGTAGCAGAACTCTCCTCCCCTGACGTAGCAGACCTCTCCTCCCCTGATGTAGCAGACCTCTCCTCCCCTGACGTAGCAGACCTCTCCTCCCCTGACGTAAGCAGAACTCTCCTCCCCTGACGTAAGCAGAACTCTCCTCCCCTGACGTAGCAGAACTCTCCTCCCCTGACGTAAGCAGAACTCTCCTCCCCTGACGTAGCAGAACTCTCCTCCTCTGACGTAGCAGAACTCTCCTCCCCTGACGGTGCAGAACTCTCCTCCCCTGACGTAGCAGAACTCTCCTCCCCTGACGTAGCAGAACTCTCCTCCCCTGACGTAGCAGAACTCTCCTCCCCTGACGTAGCAGAACTCTCCTCCCCTGACGTAGCAGACATGGGCAAATTTCACTAGGGACTGCATGCATCTCCTTGTCAGCATAATAATGGAGTAATATCATACTACATACTAGTATGTCATACTACATACTACTGTAGGACCACAGAATTATTCACTCAATAAGTCATGCCTGGGTTGCTCTCTTTTCAACCAATAAAGCTACCTGCAAATCACTTGCATATTGCACTTGCTTCATAGTGGCCTCTGGGGGAAAATAACCAATTGAAAATGAAGAAAACAAAACAATGATTTGCAAGAGTTCATGACTCTGGATTGAAAAACAAAAAGCAGGTTTGTTAGAATAAATGAAATCTTGGTTGTCTGTTATTCTGTTTGGTAGGGTATGGTTTTCACATTTCTGGCATGACCTAGTGTCCAATGCTGCTGCAGACTGAGCTGGTGTGGATGATGTCGTGGGATGGAGTGATCAATTCTGAATATTGGCAGTTTGCAAAGAAAACACTTTGTTATACAGTTCAATATGTTGGTTACAATATGGACTCGTTATTATAAAAAACCTCACTCTGAAAAATACGGATTGCGGTCATGAACCAGTGATGGGAGTCTTACATTTCATTCATACTGAATGCCCAAAGTGACCTTTGGTACCAGCACTAAATATGTTACTTCTGACACATGAAACCGAGTAATAGTGATGAATATGGATGTCTAAGGTTGTTTGTTAGCTAACGTATCGTCCACCGTTTCACAACCAGGTTAGAGGGTGGCGGGAGATCAGTGACTCCCCTCCCCGTCATGTACCTGATGGTATATGTTACCCATTAAATAGGAACCCTCCAGGAAATCACTGCTCCATCTGGGGCCCAGTCAAATCCGACTGCCTCGCCACAAAGCCGTGCATGGTAAAGTTTAAAAACTCGAAAGCAGACCGAGCGCACTGTCCACCCCTTCTCCCTTCTGAACGAGGGAACTGACAGAGGTAGAAGAGATTTACTACCCTAATCAAAAACCGGCCCACGGTTGGAAATTGAGCGTGAATGATGTCATCAAACTGTTCCCACTCAGATGCTGTGATTTATCACATAATGTGAGATCCCTAAAAAAGGGAAGAAGGAAAAACAACGACTGAGGGGTCTCACAAGGATTGCTGTGTAGAGTACCCTGTGTACTTGTCTTTTGAAGAAGTAAAAAATGTAGGTACGTTTGAATATTTTCTTTTCCCCCTGAATGTTACACAAACCTGTGTCACCTCGGTGATGCATTGCACTGGCACTCCTTCATCAATAAAGCTAATTGCCATTTCTGCGAATTCAGCGATTCCACGATCCTGAATCTCACTCCAGCGAATCCACCATGTCAAATACGCTGTTCTCCACAGTGGTTCAGCACAGAACAGACCACCTCAAGATGCACCCATGCATATCCTGGTTGTCATAGCTTATCTATGCTGAGGGAAAGCATTCAGGTCACTGCTCAGTGGTGTCTTGGCACTTCATTAAACAAATCATCAGGAAAACACAAAGCAATCTCAGTCTTCAATCCTGGGAAATTATGCGAGAGAAGGGGTGAACTTGTGCTCGTTCGTCTTTGTGTTTGCGGAGCTGATAGGAACTGTGAATGAAGAACGTGTTGATACTGCAGTCTACACAAGCTGATTCTCAAGTAATGAGGTACTGTTGTGTTTCTAGCCTTTTCTGACTCCAAAATACACATATTTATAGAAGCTCAATAAAAGCTTAGGATTTCTCATGTCCCTTTAGTGAAGCGGAGACCTAATTCAGATGGGATCTGTGGATTTTGGCAGACTTTGCTGCATGGATAAGGCTGCACATTGGGGCTGTCCCACAAATGCAGACCATTGATGAAATTGAGTGAGAATAACTGAGAAAGAAAGAAAAGGAGTGAAAAAAAGAGGGGGATTCCTGGCGGTGTGTAAGAGAGTAGGGGGTGGGAATAGTACACACACGCTGAAACGGGAGGCTTGGCTGTAATAAATGAACTGCCACACTGCTATTTCAGGCCTCCGCTCTGGAATAATACACGGCTGTAAGCGCAGCTGGGGCGCGATCAGATGTTCCCTTGCGTGTGGTGTCAAGGTGGTGTCTGCCTACCGTCACAGACAGACAAGGCACGGGCCCTAGCAGTTCTCCTAGCCCCAGCCCTCCATCCCCCCCAGCCCTCCAGTCTCCCTAGCCCCTGCCCTCCATCCCTCCCAGCCCTCCAGTTTCCCTAGCCCCAGCCCCCCAATCCCTCAGCCCTAGCTCAAACACTCCCCAGCACAGAGCACTGCTCTGAGGCCTCTTCCTCCACCCGGCTCCGTCCTCTGGTGGGGTTTTATCCCAGTGGAAAAATGGCTCATTTGGTTACCCACAGTGGAGATGATGGATAGATGGTTCACTTACTGGAACAGCCCTACTTTGAGGTAAACAAGTGTAAAGCTATAATAAAAATGGAGGAGAAAGTGAACCTTTTTCTACTAGTTACCAAAAAACGGAGAAGGAGGATGGCTTTGGGGCTATATCTGAGCCCCTAAGTCAGAAGTACACATTTGTTAGACACCAGGTTGGTTTCGTATGCACTGAAATGGAAATATAGAGTGAACACACCATTTATCTAATCTCCAGATAAAGTGAAGGTGACTTGGTTGCTTGTTGCCTTTAAGTAGGTGTTATTACACGATTATAATGGAGTCATTACACTTGAGATTGTGGCCCTTGTCTGACAATGTCTCTGCACTATGAGTTACATTGCTCCGTGAATGCCCGCCTTTTAGAAAAGACCTTAGACTTTAATAATGGCGACATTTTTTTGATCTATGCTTTATTTTCCACTAGCAGGGTTGAGGAACCAATGGTCCATGTGAGGCCAAATCAACAGGGAAATTGGACAAGATCTTTGCCCCTGAAAATAAAAGCCATTGGCCTCATTACTCTTCACACCATTACTCTCCAATTGCTCCTGATGGCTGTAATTTCGTCTTTCAAATCAGATCTTGACTAATTAATTCCAGTTGTTTTTCTTACTCAGACTCATGTGCGCACCCCTTTGTCAGAGACCCTGTGACAAAACTAAACGGGTGAAATGAGACAAATTTAAGTGACATTAAATAATGATTGAACTAGAATCTACTAGTCTCCCCCAATGCAAGGAAACTTTGTGTTTTAAAGGTGCAGCAGTGTAAATAAAAGGAAATTAATTAAATGCAGGGCGGGTGGTTTACTGCCATGGAAAGAATACACAATTTAGAGACCTGTGCCGAAGATCCAAATGGACAAAATGAAGGTGATCAGTCATATATATCAGCTTTTTGACAGTGAAGCATATTGTGTTTTTTTCGGAGGTCGACGGAGCAATTTAGACAAATTGGATGGAATTGCAAAGGTAAACACAGGGAGAGGACCTGTAATGTTTCTCTCTTTCTCTTTTTCTGTCCCTTGCTCCTTTTTTCAAGGACTATTTTTTTGTTTTGTATATCCTTTAACTGTATTTTCTGTGAGCAAGGAGGCGAGACCAGAAGGCCCCCACCGAAGCTATCAGAAGTCTGAACCGTGACATGACAGCAAAGTGCCTTATTTGCTTTCGCTTATGTACAGCAGCAGTTTGAAAGTTTGGACAAGACCTGCTCATTCAAGGGTCTTTTTAAATATCTGGTATTTTCTACATTGTAGAATAATAGTGAAGACATCAAAACTATGAAATAACACACAAAAAAAAGTGTGAAAACCTGGAGCGGTGTGAAAGGTAATAGGTCCTAAGGGTTGCAGGCCTGGGGCCCAAAGTTTATACAAAGTAAATCTAAATAATAAAGAAGAAAATAACAGCACCACTAAGACACGACACATTTATCTTATGACAGAAGGAAAACCCGGATCTGGTTTTCTCTCACCCCAAAATCATTTATTTGAGGGTGAGGCGAGATGGGGTCATTGGTTCAAAGAATGAGGGCGCCATTACAATCATTGCGACAACATTGTGGCAGTAGTCAGGGGTCTCGTTCAAACTGTAAAATGGCTTACTAAATTGACTGCAATGATTTCTAATGTAATATAAAGGGTCACAAGTTTGATTAAATCTACCCATGCCGCTGTTATAAGAGTAAAACAAGGCACAGACTCTTTCAAATCATGTGATTTCCTGTCATCTATTTACCTAATGACTCTTTCACAGTTTAGACTGGGCTATTTCTCTGAGCCTCAGCTAGTTTGTCCACCTCTGGATGCCTAGAAAAGCACTGACCTGCCATAACCACAATCATGTAATTAGCTGCCCTGCCTCATTAGAAAACAGTACCATATTGGAAAATAAGTGACCTTAATTAATGAAAACTTTACCACGAAACGCTGAGTCACCAACCACTGCAAGACAGTCAAATGTCACTCCAGAGGAAATACGTGCCCACATTATTTGTATTAATGATCATTTAGGAGAATAGTATTAAGTCTGTCCGTGTCCTTGCCCACTCTGTGACATGCTCTCCTGTTAGCATCACGTCTCACACAGTAACAGCCGATCTGATTGGCCTTTGGTCCTGTGTGCTGCTGTATTATGGGAGGCCCTGGTTGGTTCTGTCAGCACACCACTGGCCTCTAAAGGTGACAAATGATATCTGCAATGCCCAGAAGAACCACATTAGCAGTGCTTAGACTTCATCATATTGCTCGGGTCTCCCATACAGTGAGAATATGATGAACATGATACATCATTTGGCTAAGTGCTCAATGTTTACCCTGAAAAGAAAGGATTTTGTCATTAATCTTACCTGGTCCTCCAGGGTTGTCAAACCCATACTCTGTCCTTGAATTGGATAAACTGATAAAAACAAAAACAAGAAGGCAACGTGACATCAGTGGCTCCGTTAGATTATCCATCAACTGCTGTGCGGTGCCTCATGGATCACATTACTCACCAAGGGTGGCTATTTAATTTGTTATATGTGACGCTGCTGCATTCCTACCTGTTGACCTTTGACTTCCACAGCAGGAATGCTGTGTGTGTGTGTGTGTGTGTGTGTGTGTGTGTGTGTGTGTGTGTGTGTGTGTGTGTGTGTGTGTGTGTGTGTGTGTGTGTGTGTGTGTGTGTGTGTGTGTGTGTGTGTGTGTGTGTGTGTGTGTGTGTGTGTGTGTGTGTGTGTGTGGAGACTGTCTCTGGACTATCACTCACTGCTATACATGCAGGAGGGCTGGTGGGAACAGACAAGCTGTAACGTATCAATCCTGTCAATATCAATCTGGGGTGGTTTGAGCGTGGTGAGGCGGTGATCAGCACTTCCTCCGCACTTCTCCTGTGGAGTTTAAATCCCCAGTCTGTCTCCCTTCCCCCTCCTTGCTTTCCTCCTCCCCCTTCTCTCCTTTCCCCCTTTTTCTCATCTTCACCTCTCCCCCTCCTTCCTTCCCTTCCATCTTCCTTGCCTCTCTCCTCTCCCAGCCTTCCACTGCCAGAGCTGTCAGCCTGTGTTCAAGCGCCTAATCATCCAAATTTATGGTGATTGGCTGTTTTGACAGGAAAGTGTGTTAGAGGTTGACACACGGGAATGGGCTTTGTGTCTGCATCCAGGGAGCTCGTTGAGGACCTCAGGGAAGATGGGAACAGACTGGAGCTCAGGTAGATTATGAGATACGGACTAGACCAGGCATCCGGAGCCTCATTGCCAACCACTACTGACTGGATCAGACAAACCATACACGACAGTGCTAAATTTGTCATACCTCCCATTGGTACAGTTAGGTCAAAGTGCCTATTTATCATAAAGCTGCTCAATATGCAGTACCGTTCCAAGGTCACTGCTAAGAATGCTTTCAAAATATATGTCAAATGTAATATGTTCAATCATTTCAAGTGGAATACCTCAATAATGGTGGTATTTGATTTATTAGATATGAATATACAGCACTTTCGGGAAAAACCCATTCATCATCTGTACTTGATCTATGTATTCATGCTTGATGCATTTGTTCTTCTCGTACTCTTGCCCCATAAGAAGAGCTTTACTGGATTGTGAGGGGGTCCATCTCTCACTTGTCTCTCCTTCCCAGGTGTGTTTGTCCATCTGCCCCTCTCTTCAACGCTTTCTAATGAATTGTCTGTCGGCGTACCTCTCTACCTCACCCCCTCCCTCTCCCTTTGTGGGAGACCCTGGTGCCGACTGTTGAGAAGCGAGAGTTCTTCAGGGCCCCGGTGTGGCGTAACTCATCGCCCTAACCTCAGGCGTCCACCCCCCTCCCCCCGACCGCTGGTGGTGGTGTAGCTAAAGTCAGAACATGTGGTTTTACCCCTTCCACCAGTCACGGGCGCTATGTGATTGATTAGTTGTGACTATATGACGCCACCTCTCCCTCCCTCCCCCACCTCCGTCCCAATCTCCTCCATCGCAGGCAGGCTTTACATCATACCAGGCCAGACAGACAGACAAAAATCAATTCAGGTACCCCCTGTTTGATTCTGGTCAGGGCCCCGCAAGAATAATACCTATAAGACCTATAATACAGTAATTTGTAGCGGCTGGGGTAGTGAATGGGTATTAATCAATAGTTGGGTGAGTTGGGCTGAAATTGGGGCTTTCGAGGCAGGGGGTGTGCTGGGGGTTAGGTGAATAGGGGGTTAGTATGGGGGCATGTGTTATTCCAAATGGGGGTTGTTGAATTTAGTGGCTGTGAGAGAGTGGGCTCTGACAACCCCACAGACGGACACCCTCTGTCTCTCGCAGGGGATGAATGGTAGACGAACACATACACTGTGTGCCTGGACTGGATCGCTGACAAAAGGTTTCGACTCTCCCCACCCACAGTAATAGAGACACATACCTGGGTGCTGAGCCAGAGACGAGAAATAATAGACCGAGATGAAAGCAGCCTGACGTTGGTTGCCAACATCATCTCTTCTCCAATCTCTGCTCGGGCAAAACAGGAGCAGGCCATCCTCCTCTTTCACAGCTGTAAGTGATAAGACAACCCCTTGTTTTTACATTGGAGAGAGGAAGGAGTACAAAGGGAATAAACACACAGTGCAGTAAAATCCCGACATTGTGTCTGTTTTATATAACTGAGGATGGCAGATGAGCATCAAGACTGGATCACCTTCATTCATTCCTAGACTCTTCGACATTGACATATGTGCCTCTGAGTGGGCTGTGACGGTTGTCTTGTGGTGAATTAAGCCAATGTGCCTGTGCTGTTAATCACTGACATCCTGCCATTTCCACTTTGTTAATACTGGCTCCTCTGCTCCCTCTCTGGGATTAGCTTGGCTTAATGGACTCATTAATTTCACAGCATTAGTGTGTGCTTCTAATTAGTCATCTGTTTGTAAAGGAAATCAGCAGAGATCTACCCAGCCAGGAGCTTAATGTCATGTTATACACTGTAATTGTGTGTATTAACTCGTGACAATGTTGCCTGGGTGCAATTAGTCAAACGACGGAGAAAAAACCCATTGGTGTTGGATATTGTATCAACGATGTTAGAAAAAAGGGAGTGAGCCAAGACAGTGTATTGAGGCCAGTTCTGTGTAGATTTTTTTGGGTGCTTGAGTCATCTCAGTTTTGGCAAGGCTCACTGTTTGACCACATGTCACCTTGCTTACACGTCCCTCATACATAGCCAAATGCCTTCCCATTGATCGTTTACTTAAATATTAGTGTTTCGACTCCGGGGGTGTGGCGGACAGGGGGGTTCTTGTTGGCACGAGCTAATCTGCACGTGGTTTGGATGTAAAATGGGGCAGTTCACTTCAGAGGTAAATCCTAAAAGTGATTTGTGAGACTGTTCTCATCAGACGAGACTTGTTTTGGCGCAAGTCAAAATGTTTTGTTTAAAAAAATATATATTTTCGGTTAGAGAAACCAAACGGACCCGGGGGGGTGGTAATTAGCTATGCTCGTACTTCACGATGTAGCCATGCGTCCATGTCACACCGTAATGAAGCATGAGTCTACTGCTGTTCCTCCTGCACCACTGCTTATTTGATTTCTTTACTGTAACGAAGGTCAGATGGCGCGGTGTTTACACCGGCCCAAGTCAGTGACATGTTCTCTAATTATCTGCAAATGTGCTCACATCGAAAGCAGACATGAAATCAAACCTCTCATTAATTTCCATTAAAGGCCCTTGCACAATGTCTTGAGTACCAGGCCTGATGGTTTCCCCAGCTCTCTCTATCGCTGGTAGCAATTATCTTTTGTTGTGTTATGTTGCATTGGTTTCATGATATCTTTGTGTGGCTGAGTGACAGTCTGGGACAGTAGTACAAGTAATCCACAGCAGGGATAGGCTGTCAGAATGATTGGACACCTCACCAAAGCTATGGGTGGAAGGAGGTGTAAACAGCAAGCTGTTTATGAAGTTCTGGGTGCCTGTAAGGGAGGGAGAGAGATATACATAAAAAGGTGAGGAAGAGAGCAAAATATATTGAAAGCAAGGGATCGTGTCTGCATGGGAAAGATAGTAGGCTTCTGGTCCTTTTGACCCAAAATGGCACAGGATTCACCATTCACAGTCTTAATTCTTCTGACTAAAATCCAGACACTAACAGAGCTGAAGGAGACCTATGACTGTGCCTATGAATAGAGGTAAGTGAAGGGAGGTGCCTGTCATTGTCCAGTGCTATTCATGTTGAGAGAGGACAAGGCCTCTTTGATAATTTGTCTCTGGTAGCATTTTATTGGTGCTTAGCACTGGGGGGGATACTGACCTCACAATTGAGCCCAAGAGGTCAGAGGTTAAATGTATAGGATGGTGTAAAAGAGGAAGAAAGGAACAGCAGGTATTTGGGTCAGGGTGAAAGAGTGGGATAAATGAATTGATAGTGGAGTCCAAAAATAAAGTCTGAACTTGAACCCTCCCATGACCTCAGTATCCTTGTCCACCCACATTACTATCTTTATAGAGGAATCAAAGGGTTAAGCGCATGGCCTTTGTTTTCTTGCAACGCCACAACTAAAAAGTCCACTTCAGTCTACCAAGACAATGTTATTCTGTATTCAGACGATTTTGAGACGCACTTACATGAGCCAAGGCTGCTATTGACACCCATTTTCCCTTTTTTTTGTCTTTTTTTCTTTTTAGTGACACACCTTTACACGTCACCGTAACGGTGGAAACCAGTGGTTACTCCTTGTAACCAAACTCAAGCCCTGTGTCACTACGGACTGCATTATGTTTCCATGGCACAGATGGCATCAAACCTCTACGACTTCCAAGAGCCTCCAGCTCTGATTACGGCTTCCATGTTTGCGTTACACCCCCTATATTAGCCAGATGTCGGTGGCAACGGCTGAAAACAGCCACCACCGCAGCCGCCACCAGTCGTGGCACCAAAGGTTTGGGTGGTGGAAGACTTGAATTAAACGTGAAGGCAAGAATAACAGCCCGGATTCCTACTGCCGTCGAAGGTCCCACAGCAGACAGATCAGCTAACAATAACATAGTTATTACTCTTTATTTCCTATTGCTGTGCATTCTCGACTGACAATTTTCTGTTTTTCCTTTCTTCTTTTCCCTCAACTACTTCTTGTGACCAATGTGGCCTTCGCTGAAGGAAATTACTTTGATTTAGAGGAGATTGAAAAGGATGGATGCTCATGAGAATTAGCAAAGAAAGCAACTAATTTTGAAAAACAAGGATGCAAGCATTCAAGAAAACACATTTGCGAATACACACACACATGCTCCGCACTCAAGCACGCACAGACGCACGCACACACCTGCTCCTGCGTAATCTGCTCTGAATTAGACAGAGAGCCGTGTGCTGCAGTGCTTTATGTGGCCTGAAATGGGCTGATCAGGAATTCAGGACCTTACCACAAATGGACCAGACACCAGGCAACATAAAACTCAATTGGCTGATTCCTGCTCTCCATCCTGCCTTCTGGTCGTCTACCTTAGTTCTCTCTCTCTCTCTCTCTCTCTCTCTCTCTCTCTCTCTCTCTCTCTCTCTACACTCTGGTGGCTGGGCTGAAAGGGCTCATCAGGAATTCTGCTGTGCTAGCTAGCTAACAGGGCAGCGGCAGCAGCGTTGCAGCCGCCCTGGCAGAGGTGCCAGTACAAACGCAATGTGTGAAAGCTCTCATTTATCATTGAGTGGCGTGGGGTGCTGGGCCCAGCTATGCTAGGGTGGGGTTGGAGTGGAGGGATCCTAGCCAAGGGCCAGTCCAGACCAACCTTCCGAGTAAGCTCAAAGGACATCCCACTGACATGGGTTAGTGAAGCCTTGCGTCTACTGCTTCATATGATATGATCTGTTATGTTTAGCTCAGTAACAAAAACAGGACACATTCCTCTTTCGCTTTCTACCTTTTGTCCTTTTCCTTACTCTGTCTTTCTTGATCTCTCCTTTAACTTTGTTCTCTCTCTATACCTGCTTTTGTCATCCTTTTCCTGTGTCTCTACCTTCTGTCCATCTTTCGGAACAATTTTCGACAGTTTTTTCCATTACTTCATAGAGTATTTGTGGTGTAGATTATAAAAAATTATAAAAGTTTGTGCCACCAATGTTCATAGATGGGCCTCTGTTGTTGATTATGATTGGAATGGTGCTTGGCAGACTGTATTAAATCCTCGGTCTGACTTGGTAATACAACCTTCATTATAGAATATAGAGAAAGATGTGGTTTTATTTGTTTATGCCCATTTCATGAACTAAATAGAGTTGCCAGGCTGTAAATGCCCTCTGAATGTTTTTGAAATGCGGATCAATATCATGAACTGGAATTTCTGAGTTTTCATAGGATTATGGTGAGTAATTCTGCCATTGACCCTAGAACCAGTCTTTGAAAATGACCAATGTTCATGTAGGCCTCCTGTCACGTTCTGACCTTTATTTCCTTTGTTTTGTATTTATTTAGTATGGTCAGGGCGTGAGTTGGGGTGGGCAGTCTATGTTTGTTTTTCTATGATTTGGGGATTTGTATGTTTCGGCCTAGTATGGTTCTCAATCAGAGGCAGGTGTCATTAGTTGTCTCTGATTGAGATTTATACTTAGGTAGCCTGGGTTTCACTGTATGTTTGTGGGTGATTGTCTATGTTGATTGCTTGTGTCATCACAGTTCTCATTTAGCTTTACGGTCGTCATTTGTTTATTGTTTTGTATAGTGTGTTTCAGTGTTCAGTGTTTTCTTTATTACATTTCATCATGAACACATACCACGCCGCATTTTGGTCCTCTGATCCTTCTCGCCTCTCCTCTTCAGATGAAGAGGAGGACGCCCGTGACACCTCCACCTCCTCCGTCACGTCCAGTGTCTAAAAAAAAGAATCTGGTAATTTGAGCAATTGCGCTGACCCATATATATATATATATATATATATATATATATAACGTATTATATGTTACTAAAAGCCGTGCAACTTAATTTAGAATGTTACGTTACACCAGGTTACATTATTTGATCTGTTTAGTATGATATATTATGTTTGATAAGACAGTAGATTACTTAAGGTAAAAACAAAAGTAGGGTGGTTGGTTGGGGTGGATGGGTAGTGTAAAACTCAAACGTCTAGCAACACAAAGGTTGCGTTTTCCATTATCATCAGGGACAATTTAGGCATTTAGCATTTTAGCATTTCAGCTAACTGCTTACCACTTGTTACATACTTTGCAACTATTGTATTTAGCTAATTAGCTAACCCTTTCCCTAACCCTAACCCTAATCATAACCCTTTAACCTAACTCCTAACCTTAAAACCCTGACCGTAACCCCTAACCCTAGCTAATGTTAGCGACCTAGCTAACATTAGCAACCTAGCCACCTAGCTAACATTAGCATGCATTTCGTAATAGATCATATGAATTGTAATTTGTAACATACTACAGGTCTTACAACTCCTATTATATTGTACGATCACTCGTACGTTGCGTGTGATTGACCAACATTTTCCAGCTTTCCCACCCCACTGTGCTTTAATAAGAGTAAAATGCATACATGAAATGCAGACATTTGCCATCAATCGCCATGTTTAAATTACACTTCTAAAACATTTCTAACAAATTTTGTGACTGTGGTATTACTGTAGAAGACCACAAGGCTACAATGGCTAGTGTGTTGCCCAAGATGCCTGAGACCTAAGGTGATGCATTTGAGTAAATATGACACCCTGTGGGTACATACTAATAGGCTATTGAACTGAGTAGCAACTCAAACTTCAATACAACATTAAAACAACACATGTCACTAACAACAAACTGTCACTGAGTAAAGGATGTCACACTTTATGGGGAAAGTTAAAGAGCCGAGGTAAGTGAGGAAAATGTTGGTTGCACAATGTTCTGTTTTTGTGTCGCACACTGGGGAAAAAGCTGAACATTTTATTGACGCAGGCACCACAGCTCTCAGCCTTTCTCTCTCTGTCTGCTGCATCTGCTACAGGGACAATGGACTTGTGGCCTCTTTATAACACGTAGTGGCCCCTAGATTCTGATTCTATATGATCGTCTTACTGGGTCGTTCCGTGTCATTTCAGCAAGCCATGACACCCACCATCACAGATTGTTCTGAAATCATTTCTGTGGTTAGAAGAAAATTAGATTAGAATTCCTGAAACAACATTTGGTGTCAATTGAATTTGATCTCCGAGAAACGAAGCTAATTGATTGCACTCACATTGATCATTTGCATTTGTAGGATTCACATAATACTAATATATGGTACCCAACATCCGATTTCAAACAAACCTCCTCCTACCATTGAGTAAGACAAGAGGAATATGATAAAAACGATTAAAAGTCACCCACAGACTCCCCACACCCGGCGCCAATCCCACCCCAACAACAGAGTACACAGTGTTAGTTCCCTATGTTTGACAAGTAGTATAAAGATGTGGTTTGGAGTATTGCTTCTTCATCCTTTGTATTGTATCGTGAATCTGGCAATGACCCCCCGTTTAGATAAATGATCCATTGACGTTGCTCGCATTACTCACCATAAATTAGTGTGAAAGTATCAAGTTCTGTCCCCTGGACAACAAAAATGTTGTGATCCATTTAATAAACACAGGAGACCAGCGAAATTGATAAAAGTAGCAGGACCAGAAGCATAATAATGGGAATAATGCATTCTATTCTGTCAAGTGGTTTCTTGCATCAAACAGCACCACAACATTTTCAGTAACCTCCTTGTCTGAAAGACAAGTAGGAAAAGAGGTTAATGTCTAGCCCTGCAGGTTAATGTCAAGCCATGTTTAAAAATATATATATTTTTAAGTATCATGGAATGTAGGCCTACATTGAACACCACACATTGGCTGCTACTGTAGGCTGAATGATAGAACAGCTGTTTCCATGTTAAAATGTCACGGGATGCATTTCCTCCATAGTGGTTGATGGTAGGCCACTCTGGTAGGCCAATATTATGATCAAATATCGCCAGGAGCCTACTTGACCATTGCTAAAGCTATAACTTAATTACTTCAATTAGGAGATGTTAGTTGAAAGGAAGTAAATCACACTAATTCAGGACCATATCACCTTACACCTCCAGCTTATATGTTATCATGCGTAACTTACCCACAGAAACAAACACATGTCAGCAATGGGTTTGGGATCATGGAAAGTAGTCTGTTTCCATCTGTCAATTCTTCTGTTACACTTCTGTTACTGTCAGGCGTTCCAGTGAGTTTAAAATAGCAGTGCCCAACTGTTTTCAGTGGCCTTTATGAGGAAATATGTGTTGATTGACATGCCAACATCGCCCTTTTAAAATACCACCTAAGTATTTGATGTCCTGATAGCCATTGTTTAGGTTTACGAACGTAAAGTTTGCCTTAGTGGTGAAATGAATGGTTATGTCAGAGTGAGAATGCTCCAGGCCTTTATTTGTGAATGATTATCGTGGAGATGCCTGGTCTGCGTCTATTTAGACTTTGCTCGCAGGCCTAACTGGGATAAAATGGAAACAACTCCCATTTTGTCTCTCCTTTGTTACAAAACAATTTGGACAGGGATTTGAAAGACATTGGCTCAGAGGACATGCCTTGAATATAGGCTTCATCCCTCAGTGAGGGAGGACGGCTAGCGAGGACAGCAAGTGTCTTCACATTCTAATCGTTGACATTACGTCTTGTTTAGATAATAGTCGGAGATTCCAACCACAGTTTGGTCAACTTTGCAGGAGCTGTGGAGAAACGCTCCATTTCACTTCAATCAGAAAGGGAAATGTGAAACATGCGAAGAGCTAAACCTTAGTAATTTCTCAATAAGCACTGTGGTGAGGAATTTTCGTCTCTTTTCATTTTTCAATCATGAACTCGCCTCCTAGAAGAGAATCCAATCTTGCAATACACTTAATGTGCTTTTAGGAGTTTTCGAGGTGGGCATATTAGATAATGATTTGACAGTTATTTCAGGAGAACACAATGCCATCTAAGTAGTCACAAAATCTATCTAAGTCAGTCTTTATTCACCAACCACTACTTTAAAAATCATGAAATAGTCTTCCGTGTCAGCCAACGGTGGTGCTAAATAAAACCTTAGTTTTGTTTTCAATTAAGTCAATCATTTAATTATGTCTCACTCATACCAGGCATCATGAATCACCAATGTAGGTCCATTTAATGTACACACATACTTTGAGGCAAACCTCCCCTGATGTTACAAAGGCCTGACTGAATCCATAGCACTGCCCACACACTTTTTCCAGTTGGTTTATGGCCTTGGCAGACCAGTCTCCTTGCTACATCCAAATTCTTGTCTAATGCGAGAAGGTGATGTGCATAATTTGTTATATACGTATTCCCTAAAATCTGAAATATAAACAGAGCAAGACATGACACTCCTGCTGCCCTCAAACCCCCTAAAAATAACAGCTTGGTTAAGCGCTCGGACTATTTTGCATCTGATTAGGACGAGCTCTTTAAATGGCAGAGGTTTTCCATAAACACCTTCCGAAATGGTCAAAAGGAACAAGGTTGGAACAGAGGAATCATACAGAGCAGCACTAGGATAATAAGGCTGTGTTGGTGAAACCGGAGCCCGGCCGCACTGGACCCAGAGCTGTACTCTGATACACCACAAGTTAGCTTATTTAAGCCTAGTTATTGGATTTACTTGAGTTTTTATTTTTTTATTATTTTTATTTATGAAACTTCTGCTGGAGATGACAAAGAAGGCTAAGTTTCACTGGCCTTTGGTTTAATGGGAGTGAACAGGGGGGGGTTCTCTTTCTTGGTGAGCTTTCACGTCAGAGTCTGTTAGCGCAGCTTCACGCTACATTGAGAAACGGAGTGGAAGGTCGTTGACCTTGGTGGAGATACTCCCCAGCCGGCATCTGGCACTCGATTAACATTTGATTTTGTGGATTTCTGGTTTCGCAGCAGATATAACCAACGAATGACCTATATGCCTCAATGTCTGGATCTGGACACTGTATAAACATAGTTAGAGAAGATGTACTGGCCAGTAGTTTCACCCTCGATGTGCACAGACTGTGGATTCAAGTACAGTCATTTCACTGATCATTGCCGAAAGAGTTTGAGACAAACCAGATGCGTTCTGGCGTTGATGACAATAGATGATAATGTTGAGTGGTCAGTGCAGCAAAGGTCAGTGGTTGAACCCCTCTCTCTCTCTCTCTCTCTCTCTCTCTCTCTCTCTCTCTCTCTCTCTCTCTCTCTCTCTCTCTCTCTCTCTCTCTCTCTCTCTCTCTCAGGAGCTGAGTGGAATATTCGGTATGATGACGTGAATACCTGCCTACAATACAGTACAGTAGCTGTCATAACTCAGCACTTTACCTCAGCACTCAGACTCCTCTCCCTCCGACCCTCCTGTCTCTAAGTCACCATGCCAACCGACCAAACAAGACACATACCCACCCCAGACACTCATACACTTGCATACTCATTATGAGCTACTGATGTAATGCCAGATGTTGTTGTAAGGGAAATTCAAGGAGTAAAGTCAAGTAGCGGTGGACACAGTCCGTCATTACAGATTAGGGTTAAAAACAACAACTATCACTCTCTCTTTAGAGCACTACCGATACAACTACACTCCTTATCCCTGACAGCACTAATCTTCCTCCTGAACTTCTAGCCACTTGCTGGGGAGATGTGCGGATGCTGATGTTGGCTTGCCAACACAGAGCTGATGTCAACCGTCATGAATCTGGAAGCTGATGTCAACCGTCATGAATCTGGCTCTGACTTGCTGCTTTGGGTAAAATAGATTCTCTGTGTTACCCCCGGTCCACTGCTGTCCACTTCCTTTCAAGCTCTAAATAGGCTTCCCCTTATCTATTAGGCAGATCCGAGGTTGTGTGTGTGTGTGTGTGGAGGGGTGTGTGCGGCTGCGTGTGTGCGGTGGGGATGGGGGGGTACAGGCCTGGTCTCCTGTGATGACTTTAACATCTTACGTGATGTGATCACGTCATGTGTTCATTCATGTCCCATGTGTGAAATAAACAGACGCACTCTCAATGTAGCCTTTCATGTGTTTTGTCATGGTAACCCTGCTGAGCCATTTGTCTTCGACAACCTCGAGCTAACCTGCTTTCCTTTCTAAACTAAATGGAACGAGGAGAATGCAAAATGAGTAAAATAACTCCCATTCATAGGAAAACTCCCCGTCATTAAATGGTGTGTTAAGACAAATGCTCGTTATAGCAGATGAGGTTACTGACAACAATTTCAACTGATATTTCTTGTCCAAATCAATTTTTACCAATCTGTGACTTTACATTAATTCCTTTTTAAGTTGCTATGTTCCGGTATAGATGAACTCCCTCCACTCCATTCATGAAATCGTCACTGATTTCATCAGGATAAATTGTGCCACTACAAGGATAAAAACATCTGTACTTCTTTTTTTCATAGCTGACGGTCATTTTTTTCAGTCAGTATACTTGCTTGGGAACTCAGCAACACGTCCAGAACACCAAGTGTTTTTCCAACCCCCTGCTGTGCCTTGGGAGAGCATCGGGAGCAGGGGAAAATTAGAATATGCTTGAAAATAAGATGTTGTATTGCACGCAAAATTTTTAATATGGCAGTTTTCTGAAGCGTCCCTTTTCTCCCCCCTCTGGCTCAGCCTGACACCCAGGTTACGCTCAGCGTGTGTGCTGGGCAGTCTAAAAAGCAGGACTGTTGATCTTGGTGGATGATGCCAAACAGAGTCATAAAGGGACTTTTGAGGGTGGCGGTGGGCAGTGTGCCAGTGTGTCCCTGCCCTGGGGATGGCGTAACGTGAGGGAGAGACTCGGGCTGGAGGAGACGGAGTCGGATTAATGCCACTTTAGTGTTTTTATTTCGTCTCTCTCCCCTGATGCGCTCCCTCTGACCCTAGCCTAGCGTCCTTGAAAGCTTCTGTTGATACTGGACATGGTGGAGTTCCCTGTTCCTTGTTCTGCTGGGTAATGGTTTATTCCACCCTTTTATTTCAGTTTGTATTCATCATGTGGTAACAAGGAACATTCAATCCAATTGGTAACTACCTATTTATTAATCCTTCAGAGTCTACTGACTCTTAGTAATATAATAAAAAAATCCCCAACAAAATCAGTCAGTTTAAGATAGAGATACACTATATATACAAAAGCATTTGGACACCATTTCAAATGAGTGTATTCGGCTATTTCAGCCACACTCCTTGCTGACAGGTGTTTAAAATCGAGCCCACAACCATGCAATCTCCTTGAATAAACATGAGCAGTAGAATGGCCTTACTGAAGAGCTCAGTGACTTTCAACATCATAGGATGTCACCTTTCCAACAAATCAGTTCATTACGTTTATGACCTGCTAGAGATGCCCCGGTCAACTCTAAATTCTGCTTTTGTGAAGTGGAAATGTCTAGGAGCAACAACGGCTCAGCCGCAAAGTGGTAGGTCACACAAGCCCAGAGAACGAGACCGCTGAGTGCTGAATCATGTAGCACGTAAAAATTGTCTGTCCTCGGTTGCAACACTCGCTACCGAGTTCCAAACTGCCTCTGGAAGCAACGTCAGCACAATAACTGTTCGTCAGGAGCTTCATGAAATGGGTTTCCACGGTCGAGCAGCCACACACAATCCGCCATTGGACTCTGGAGCAGTGGAAAAGCGTCCTCTGGAGTGATGAATCACGCTTCACCATCTGACAACTTGACGGTTGAATCTGGGTTTGGTGGATGCCAGGAGAACGCTACCTGCCCGAATGCATAGCATCGGCTGTAGAGTTTGGCAGAGGATGAATAATGGTCTGGGGCTGTTTTTTATAGTTTGGGCTAGAGCCCTTAGTTCCAGTGAAGGGAAATCTTAACGCTACAGCATACAATGACATTCTCGATGGTTCTGTGCTTCCAACTTTGTGGCAACAGTTTGGGGAAGGCCCTTCTAGTTCCAGAATGACAATGCCCCCATGCTCAAAGTGAGGTCCATACAGAAATGTTTTTTTGAGATCGGTGTGGACGAACTTGACTAGCCTTTACAGAGCGCTGACCTCAACCCCATCGAACACCTATGGGATGAATTGGAATACCGACTGCGGGCCAGGCCTAATCTCCCAAAATCAGTGCCTAACCTTACTAATGCTCTTGTGGCTGAATGGAAGCAAGTCCCCGCAGCAATGTTCCAACATCTAGTGGAAAGCCTTCCCAGAAGAGTGGAGACTGTTATAACAGCAAAGGGGGGACCAACTCCATATTAATGCCCATGATTTTGGAATGATATGTTCGACGAGCAGGTGTCCACATACTTTTGGTCATGTAGTGTATTAGGTTTTTTGCATGGGCTGCTTCTCAGTCCACTACATCCGCCTATGTTGGCCTTCTGCATAGGCGTTGAGCTACAGCGGTGTTTGTCAGACCGTTAGACATTAGACATAAAAAAAACAGATTCATAAGGGAGACTCTCATGAACACAATGGTCACGGGACACGTGTTAAGGGATTCGTCTGAAGGTAACGCATTCAAACAAATGGAAGTATGGAGGTAGTTTTGTGCCAACAAAAAAAGGAGTAAAATATGTGTCTTAAAAACCCAAAATATGTATATAAATACTTGTATCAGAGATTTTAAAACCTTATTCCTTATGATTTCTTTTTTTTAATAAAAAAAATGTATTAATGTTTTATTCAATGTGTTTCTATGGGCTATAGTATTAAAAGGCAAGTTTAATCTTATCTCAAATATACTTTTTATATTTTTCTTACCTAAAATCCTAAAATTCTAAATCAAATAGATAAATGATTTAAAAAAATATGTTAGTTTAGCACCCCCCATGTTATGTAATATTATGTAATTACCATTTTACCATGAAATTAAATGTAAATCAACCAGCAAACTCTGAAATAAAGCATAGCAGCTCTCCCAAACTACTGTCTCATTGACTTCATAGAAGTGCTGTTGTAAAAGGTCAAAATAAACTATTATCTATCATTTCTTGTTTTAAATTCTCCCCTTTCGATGTAATAGGATGATCTGCAGCTCGATGAAGTCCAAACGAGTTAATTAACTTTCATGGAATCTTAGCAACTCTCCAAACAAGTTGTATTTGAACGGAACTGCATGAGACGAGCGTCAACATCAGTTAGCTTAACGGACACTTTACCAAACCTCCAGGGGTAACTCCGAGGAGCAGGCAATATTTACCCTCCAATCCACACGGGCCTTGGTGAGTTTCCCCCTCTCCATTCAACTCACCAAGGCCCAAGCAAAACAGCTGTACCTTGCCCAGTGTTGCTGTTTACTCTACAGACCCTCTTGTCCAATCTATGGCCACACAGATACCATTTGGAGATCATGGAAAATATTTTCCCAAGCAGAGCTGGCTCAGAGAAGAACAAAAACAAACACTTTGGTTGGGGTACACACAGCATCGAAAGAATCCGCCTCAGTCTCAGAATCTGCTCAGTACCCTGAGAGAGGAATGGTAGCGTGGAGAGGTGGAGGTAGAGCGAGAGGGGGAGCCATACAGGGATCATGAAGCAAACACCTTCGGGGTCGTAGGTTTGCATTAATCAAAGCTGTCCAGCTAATGGTGGTGGTGTTCCTCGGAGGTGGTTTGATCAGCTGAATCACTTGTGACTGTTGTCCCGGGGATGTAGTCTCCCTCAATAATAATAATGACCATGGCCTCTGCAGGACCAGCTGTCACACACAGGCACCTCTGGCCTGGATATATGGATTTGTTTATGTAGGAAGGCCCTGTGTTGTTAGCAGTGCATTGGTGGTTTGGTTCTGCTAAGTTGCCAGGGCATCACATAGGAAGTTAGTGCATTCAAATGAATGGTGAACGAGCATTACATTTGTGTTTCAGTTATTAGTAAGAGTTGATGCGGTCAACACTTCTGCACTTCAGTCACAACTTCGCCAACACCCTATGCTGCATGAAGACCCTATCAATGTTCACTTGCCAAGAGCGACAATCTGAGAATCTCTGTTTGTGGCAGCATTTGGACAGTCACAAGGAGGATTAATTACTTCAACTCAAATGACTTCCACACTGTAAAGTACTTGCACTCCTCAAAAACATTTAATTTGGCTTAGATCACAACGGTGGGGCTCTGTTTGGACATCACTTTGCCTTAAATTCACCCGAGTCTGCAAAAGACGTTATGCTTCGGGGAGCAATAAAGTGTATCTAGTCTGTTTTACTCTACTCACAGTGGGTCCACTTCAGAAACGTAACCTCCCCAATGTGACATTTCTCCTGACGCTCGCCAGGAACAACACCAGCTCTACACACTGTCTGTGACCTTCCCATGGATGCACTCCAGAGTCCCGTTCTCCTCTTCCGTCTCCCCTCGCTCTACCTATCGCCTGAGTCGCTTCAATGACCAGGCCCGAAGAGAGCTCTCCTGACAGGCCGCACATATCACCCCAATCCTTTCTCCGCACCCATTAGAAGTCCTTCTTTTTGGATTGTTTTGCCAATGGCATCTTGAGTTTGATGAGTTAGTTAACCTCGAGTTGATTTCCACGGCCTAACTAGTGTAATACAACAATCGTAATACAAATCTGTGAACTGAAGCTCGAGAGATCAGCACTGGATGCGTCTCAATCCACTGCATCCGCCGATGACGACGCACGTCCGCGTCTGCGGTGAAAGGTGACAGAGCCAGATTAGTGTTTGTCAGATCATGAGACATCCAGAAAACGGGTGTCCTCACGAAATCGTCTGCAGCGTCCGAACGGTTTAGCACACAAACTGTTATGAGCCCTCTATGGAAAGATGAGACTCACACGAACACAATGGTGTTCTCCGTTTTGGAACTCGTCTCAAGTCAGTACAGCCGATCTGCCAACTTCTGTCTGTAGAGCCCGAACATTTGGGCTATATACTAATATGACCCTTCTGTGGAAAGGTGAGACTCTCACAAACATGTACATGTCCAGGACGTCCAGACAGGTTCTTGGTGCTATGTTGAAACTGAAGCCCCAGGGAGGGGGAAGGCACACCTAAAGCTTTTTTTTCTTCATTTTTACTTGTTTTCGCCTACACACACACTTTTCCTCACTTTTATTACCCTCGGGTCCGGTGGACCGAACACCACATATGTATTAGAAATGTGTATAATTAATTGCATAATTTTTCTTTTAGTAAACAATGACAATAGGTCCGAACACCACACAAGGGTTAACATTCCCCAGCTTAGAGTGTAGAGGGTAAAATATCTTTGTTTTTGGCCCTTGGGATATCCCTCTGTTCCTTCTTACCTTTCCTCTCCCATAGTTTTAACTATTTAATCAGTTGGCCCCTGAAAAAAATGAGAAGGGAAATAAAATAAATTCAGAGTCAAAAAATAACATTTGCAGGTGTAGAGTTGGAGAGAAAAAAGGTATATAATGGCAGGAAGAAATCATTATGCGCTTGTTCATGTCAGGCCTGTTTATAATGTAGTCTCTTTCAATACAGTCTGAAGAATATCTACATCTCCATACTTCTCATTTATCCAACCTCTTAATCCACTGTAACATAGACAATTTTTGGGGTGTTAGGTTGCACATTATCTGCAATGCATTAGATCACAATGGTGTGGCTCTGTTTGGACATCAGAAACAGTAATGAGGAATGGAAACAATGCGGTCTACGGCGTATAGTGTGGATACTCATACGGTCTCAACGTTGGTCCGACAGAGATGACACTCTTACATCCTCACAGATTACACCATCTCAGCGTCAAAGACTCAGACAAGGGGAATGACAGGAGGAGAGAGGGGGAGGTATATCCACATCCACATTCCATACAGGTCATTCCTATGACGTTGAAGGCATACCTGTTCTGAGTTGGAGTTGGAACATCCCAGGGTCAAGAAGGTACCAACTATTGCATACAGTCCAGATTTTGAAATGACTTCCATGAATTCCCTCCATTGTTTTTCAGGGAATAGGGAATTCCTTATTTCCACTGGGAATTTAACCTTATCATAAAGAAAAAAATAAAGAACCAAAGGTTTTGCAGGATATTATATTGAAATGTACAATATTCAATATCGAAAAGCAAATGGGTGCAGCTGTTTTTTTAAAGGCACATTTGACTGATTGAGCTGGCTGCTGCGCGAGCTAATTCAATCAATGGCTGTTTCCTGAATTCATCACCACAGCTGATAACCAGGCCATAGAGACCAGGAAGACAGATTACTGTAGAGTTAAACATACAGAACATGCTAAAGACCAGCCTGAACTTTATTCCACAACTGAAGAGATGCCAGGCTTGGCCGTGCCGTAAGCTTCGTTTAACCCAGCGTGCTTGTAGGGTTCCGGATAAAAGCAGACAGGAAAAGGATGCAGGAAAACATGTGCTTTTGTGTCTTTCCCAGGTTGAGGTAACACAGCTGCTGTAGTGAGGTATTTTGTTGGTGGATCCTTTAACCCCAAACCCATTCATTATGTCTGCCTTGGTGTTCTCCTTCATTGACATAGTCCCTTGGTGTGACCACCATGTAGACGCACAGACATGGATGCACGCAGACACACACAAATGCACGCTCACAAGCACCCGCGCACAGCTCAACCATGCCAAACACCAAGTTTCTCCTTCGATAATACACCCTGTTTCCATCCTATTTATTCCCTTTTACATTATGATTCAAATCAAAAAGCTGCTCATTTCCTTCTCAACTAACAAGCCAACCTTTGGAACTTTTGCACTGTGGCACGGCTGGATGT
This sequence comes from Oncorhynchus keta, assembly GCF_023373465.1. Lineage (NCBI taxonomy): Eukaryota > Metazoa > Chordata > Actinopteri > Salmoniformes > Salmonidae > Oncorhynchus > Oncorhynchus keta. The sequence goes on along the minus strand of NC_068444.1, from coordinate 39,446,478 downwards.
TGAAAACATACCGTGATTAATGAACACCTTGACGTGTCTGAGTGGGCTCAATGGAGTGTGCATGTACACCCATCTCAGCCAAACCCTCACCATTACACTTATTGTAATAATTACGGGGGAAAAGTCCCCATAATGGGTTAATTACACTAAAATCACTGGGTCTGGGACCACAGGCGTTTTTAATTATCTCACATTGATATAATGTTTTTCTATTTTTCTATTCCTGCTGTTTTGACGAAGGGTCAGCACCATGGAGTAAAATAGGAAGATAATTGAGGTCATCCATCTCTCTCTCTCTCTCTCTCTCTCTCTCCCTCTCTCTCTCTCTCTCTCTCACTCTCTCTCTCCCTCTCCTTCTCTATCATTCTTTGTTTCTCACCTTCTCTCTCTCCCTCTCCAAATTTCTCCTTTCTCCTCTCTTTTTCTAAGCTCTCTCTCTCATCCTGGGGTCATGGATAACAAGGCCTGCATTATGTGATGGGAGACGCTTGCCCCCATCCTTCCCCTGGGGGTTACTCACGTTCCGATAAAATTGTTTTACGTAAAGCTCCCAGAATTATGATTTCATGGGGATTTGCAATCACACTGCCTCTGCATCCATCCAAGCTTTTAATCTCTGTCCGTTAATGAAGTGTCCTGCTTAATTTCCTTCCTTGCTGACGATCGGAGATGAGTGCAAAGGGTAGAGGAAGGTAGGGTGTGCCAGAGAAAACCATGATGGTCCTAATGACTTTAGCTTGACAGTAGAGAGAGGGGGGGCACAACCCATCTACAGATGTGTGTGTGTGTGTGTGTGTGTGTGTGTGTGTGTGTGTGTGTGTGTGTGTGTGTGTGTGTGTGTGTGTGTGTGTGTGTGTGTGTGTGTGTGTGTGTGTGTGTGTGTGTGTGTGTGTGTGTGTGTGTGTGTGTGTGTGTGTGTGTGTGTGTGTGTGTGTGTGTGTGTGTGTGTGTGTGGATGGTCCAGTCAGCACAGACTAGTGGCTCAGACTGAGGTGTGTGTACAGTATATGCCACAGAATCGGTCTCCCTGACCACGCTGAGGAACGCAGAACACTCCTGTGCCCAACTCAGCAGAAAAAAAAACAACGAAAACATGGAGCTGTGCTCCTCAAAATTGTTTTTGGCCAGTAAAGTCCTGTTATAGGAAACACAAGCCCACCTCTATACTTGTGTCTACTAAAATGTAAGGATTTCTTCCACAGTCTTGAATATTATTCATACTTCCAGTATTCACACATAATTGCTGTAATTTGTGGTACCTAATCGTGATGGAAATGTAAGTTTATTTAATTGCTAGTTTTACTATCGATATTTAAAAGTTTTTTGGTGATTGCGGCTACAATTATGGTCATGGTGGTTCTATGGTTATGGTCATGGTCGTGGCAGTTCTATGGTTATGGTTATGGTCATGGTCATGGTGGTTCTATCGTAATAGCTATAGTTGTGGTGGTTCTATGGCTATGGACATGGTCATGGTGGTTATATGGTTATGTTATGGCCAGTATTATGGTGGTTCTATGGTTGTGGTTGTGTTATGGTGTCATCGTTGATCTACGATTTAGGGTGATGGTGGTTCTATGGTTATGGTCATGGTGGTTCTATGGTTATGGACATGGTTATATGGTTATGTTATGGCCATTATTATGGTGGTTCTATTGTTATGGTCATGGTGGATCTATGGTTATGGTCATGGGGGTTCAATGGTTATGGTCATGGTGGTTCAATGGTTATGGTCATGGTCATGGTGGTTTCATGGTCATGGTGGTTCTATGGTTATGGTCATGGTGGTTATATGGTTATGGTCATGGTCATGGTGGTTCTATGGTCATTGTCACGGTGGTTCTATGGTTTTGGTTATGGTCATGGTCATGGTGGTTATATGGTCATGGTCATGGTGGTTCTATGGTTATGGCCATGGTGATGGTGGTTCTATGGTTATGGTCATGGTGGTTATATGGTTATGGTCATGGTCATGGTGGTTCTATGGTCATTGTCACGGTGGTTCTATGGTTTTGGTCATGGTCATGGTGGTTATATGGTCATGGTCATGGTGGTTCTATGGTTATGGCCATGGGTGGTTCTATGGTTATGGTCATGGTTTATGGTCATGGTCATGGTCATGGTGGTTTCATGGTTATGGTCATGGTGGTTATATGGTTATGGTCATGGTCATGGTGGTTCTATGGTCATTGTCACGGTGGTTCTATGGTTTTGGTCATGGTCATGGTGGTTATATGGTCATGGTCATGGTGGTTCTATGGTTATGGCCATGGTGATGGTGGTTCTATGGTTATGGTCATGGTGGTTATATGGTTATGGTCATGGTCATGGTGGTTTCATGGTCATGGTGGTTCTATGGTTATGGTCATGGTGGTTATATGGTTATGGTCGTGGTGGTTCTATGGTTATGGTCATGGTGGTTCTATGATTTTGGTTATGGTCATGGTGGTTATATGGTTGTGGTTATGGTCGTGGTGGTTCCATGGTTATGGTCATGGTGGTTCTATGATTTTGGTTATGGTCATGGTGGTTATATGGTTATGTTATGGCCATAATTATGGTGGTTCTATGGTTGTGGTTGTGTTATGGTCATCATTGATCTACGATTTAGGGTGATGGTGGTTCTATGGTTATGGTCATGGTGGTTCTATGGTCATGTCATGGTGGTTCTATGGTTATGGTCATTGTCACGGTGGTTCTATGGTTTTGGTTATGGTCATGGTCATGGTGGTTATATGGTCATGGTCATGGTGGTTCTATGGTTATGGCCATGGTGATGGTGGTTCTATGGTTATGGTCATGGTGGGGTCTATGGTTATGGTTATGGTCATGGTGGTTATGTGGTTATGGTCATGGTGGTTCGATGGTTGTGGTTATGGTTGTGGTGGTTCTATGGTTATGGTCATGGTGGTTCTATGATTTTGGTTATGGTCATGGTGGTTCTATGGTTATGGGCATGGTCATGGTGGTTACATGGTTATGTTATGGCCATTATTATGGTGGTTCTATGGTTGTGGTTGTGTTATGGTCATGTTGATCTACGATTTATGATCATGCTGGTTCTATAGGTTATGGTCCTGGTGGTTCTATGGTTGAGGTAATTTTGGCTCAATGTTTATGGTCATGGTGGTTCTATTGTTATGGTCGTGGTGGACCTATGGTTATGGTCATGGTGGTTATATGGTTATGATCATGGTGGTTCAATGGTTGTGGTTATGGTCATGGTGGTTCTATGGTTATGTCATGGTCATGGTGGTTCTATGGTTATGGTCATTGTCATGGTGGTTCTATGATTATGGTTATGTCATGGTCATGGTGGTTCTATGGTTATTGCCATGGTCATGGTGGTTCTATGGTTAAGGTCATGGTCATGGTGGTTCTATGGTTATGGTCATTGTCTTGGTGGTTCAATGGTTGTGGTTATGGTCATGGTGGTTCTATGGTTATGTCATGGTCATGGTGGTTCTATGGTTATGGTCATTGTCATGGTGGTTCTATGATTATGGTTATGTCATGGTCATGGTGGTTCTATGGTTATTGTCATGGTCATGGTGGTTCTATGGTTATGGTCATGGTCATGGTGGTTCTATGGTTATGGTCATGGTGGTTCTATGGTTATGGTCATGGTGGTTATATGGTTATGGTCATGGTGGTTCTATGGTTAAGGTCAGGGTTATGGTCATGGTGGTTCTATGGTTGTGGTTATGGTCATGGTGGTTCTATGCGTATGTTATGGCCATGGTCGTGGTGGTTCTACAGTTATGGTCATGGTGGTTCTATGGTTATGGTCATGGTGGTTCTATGGTTATGGTCATGGTCATGGTGGTTCTATGGTTATGGTTATGTCATGGTCATGGTGGTTCTATGGTTATGGTCATGGTGGTTCTATGGTTATAGTCATTGTCATGGTGGTTCTATAGTTATGGTTATGTCATGGTCATGCTTGTTCTATGGTTATGGTCATGGTGGTTCTATGTTTATGTCATGGTCATGGTGGATCTATGATTATGGTTATGTCAGGGTGGTTCTATGGCTATTGTCATGGTGGTTATATGGTTATGGTCATGGGGGTTCTATGGTTAAGGTCATGGTCATGGTGGTTCTATGGTTATGGTCATGGTGGTTATATGGTTATGTTATGGCCATTATTATGGTGGTTCTATTGTTATGGTCGTGGTGGATCTACGGTTATGGTCATGGTGGTTCTATGGTTATTGTCATGGTGGTTATATGGTTATGTTATGGCCATAATTATGGTGGTTCTATGGTTGTGGTTGTGTTATGGTCATCGTTGATCTACGATTTATGGTCATGGTGGTTCTATAGGTTAAAGTCCTGGTGGTTCTATGGTTAAGGTCATTTTGGTTCAATGTTTATGGTCATGGTGGTTCTATGGTCATGTTCATGGTGGTTCTATGGTTATGGTCATTGTCTTGGTGGTTCTATGGTTTTGGTTATGGTCATGGTAGTTCTATGGTTATGTTATGGTTATGGTGGTTCTATGGTTATGTTATGGTCATGGTGGTTCTACAGTTATGGTCATGGTGGTTCTATGGTTATTTTATGGTCATGGTGGTTCTATGGTTATGGTGGTTGTATGATTATGGTTATGGTCATGGTGGTTCTATGGTTAAGGTCAGGGTTATGGCAATGGTGGTTCTATGGTTGTGGTTATGGTCATGGTGGTTCTATGCGTATGTTATGGCCATGGTCGTGGTGGTTCTACAGTTATGGTCATGGTGGTTCTATGGTTAAGGTCATGGTCATGGTGGTTCTATGGTCATGGTCATGGTGGTTCTATGGTTATGGTCATTGTCATGGTAGTTCTATGGTTATGGTCATGGTGGTTCTATGGTTAAGGTCATTGTCATGGTGGTTCTATGGTTATGGTTATGTTATGGTCATGGTGGTTCTATGGTTATGGTGGTTCTATGGTTATGGTCATGGTCACGGTGGTTCTATGGTTTTGGTCATGGTGATGGTGGTTCTATGGTTATGGTCATGGTGGTTCTATGGTTATGGTCATGGTGGTTCTATGGTTATGGTCATGGTGGTTCTATGGTTATGGTCATGGTCATGGTGGTTCTATGGTTATGGTCATGGTGGTTATATGGTTATGGTCATGGTGGTTCTATGGTTATGGCCATGGTCATGGTGGTCCTAAGGTTATGGTCATGGTCATGGTGGTTCTATGGTTATGGTCATGGTGGTTCTATGGATATGGTTATGTCATGGTCATGGTGGTTCTATGGTCATGGTCATGGTGGTTCTATGGTTATGGTCATGGTGGTTCTATGGTTATGGTCATGGTCATGGTGGTTCTATGGTTTTGGTCATGGTGGTTCTATGGTTATGGCTATGTCATGGTGGTTCTATGGTTATGGTCATGGTGGTTCTATGGTTATGGTCATGGTGGTTCTATGGTTATGGTCATGGTGGTTCTATGGTTATGGTCATGGTCATGGTGGTTCTATGGTTATGGTCATGGTGGTTCTATGGTGGATATGGTTATGACATGGTCATGGTGGTTATATGGTTATGGTCATGGTGGTTCTATGGTTGTGGTTATGGTCATGGTAGTTCTATGGTTATGTTATGGTTATGGTGGTTCTATGGTCATGTTCATGGTGGTTCTATGGTTATGGTCATTGTCTTGGTGGTTCTATGGTTATAGTCATTGTCATGGTGGTTCTATAGTTATGGTTATGTCATGGTCATGGTAGTTCTATGGTTATGGTCATGGTAGTTCTATGGTTATGTTATGGTTATGGTGGTTCTATGGTCATGTTCATGGTGGTTCTATGGTTGTAGTCATTGTCATTGTGGTTCTATAGTTATGGTTATGTCATGGTCATGGTAGTTCTATGGTCATGGTCATGGTGGTTCTATGGTTATGGCCATGGTGATGGTGGTTCTATGGTTATGGTCATGGTGGTTCTATGGTTATGGTCATGGTGGTTATATGGTTATGGTCATGGTGGTTCTATGGTTATGGCCATGGTCATGGTGGTCCTAAGGTTATGGTCATGGTCATGGTGGTTCTATGGTTATGGTCATGGTGGTTCTATGGTTATGGTTATGTCATGGTCATGGTGGTTCTATGGTTATGGTCATGGTCATGGTGGTTCTATGGTTATGGTCATGGTGGTTCGATGGTTGTGGTTATGGTTGTGGTGGTTCTATGGTTATGGTTATGGTCATGGTGGTTCTATGATTTTGGTTATGGTCATGGTGGTTATATGGTTATGTTATGGCCAGTATTATGGTGGTTCTATGGTTGTGGTTGTGTTATGGTCATCATTGATCTACGATTTAGGGTGATGGTGGTTCTATGGTTATGGTCATGGTGGTTCTATGGTTATGGACATGGTCATGGTGTTTATATGGTTATGTTATGGCCATTATTATGGTGGTTCTATTGTTATGGTCGTGGTGGATCTACGGTCATGGTCATGATGGTTCTATGATTTTGGTTATGTCATGGTCATGGTGGTTCTATGGTTATGTTATGGCCATTATTATGGTGGTTCTATGGTTGTGGTTGTGTTATGGTCATCGTTGATCTACGATTTATGATCATGGTGGTTCTATAGGTTATGGTCCTGGTGGTTCTATGGTTGAGGTAATTTTGGCTCAATGTTTATGGTCTTGGTGGTTCTATGGTTATGGTCATGGTGGTTCTATGGTTATGTCATGGTCATGGTGGTTCTATGGTTATGGTCATTGTATTGGTAGTTCAATGGTTGTGGTTATGGTCATGGTGGTTCTATGGTTATGTCATGGTCATGGTGGTTCTATGGTTATGGTCATTGTCATGGTGGTTCTATGATTATGGTTATGTCATGGTCATGGTGGTTCTATGGTTATTGTCATGGTCATGGTGGTTCTATGGTTATGGTCATGGTGGTTCTATGGTTATGGTCATGGTGGTTCTATGGTTATGGTCATGGTCATGGTGGTTCTATGGTTAAGGTCAGGGTTATGGTCATGGTGGTTCTATGGTTGTGGTTATGGTCATGGTGGTTCTATGCGTATGTTATGGCCATGGTCGTGGTGGTTCTACAGTTATGGTCATGGTGGTTCTATGGTTATGGTCATGGTCATGGGGGTTCTATGGTTATGGTCATGGTCATGGTGGTTCTATGGTCATATTGTCATGGTGGTTCTATGGTTATGGTTATGTCATGGTCATGGTGGTTCTATGGTTATGGTCATGGTGGTTCTATGGTTATGGTCATGGTGGTTATATGGTTATGTTCATGGGGGTTCTATAATTCATGGTCATGGTGGTTCTATGGTTGTGGTCATGGTGGTTATATGGTTATGTTATGGCCATTATTATGGTGGTTCTATTGTTATTTGGTGGTCAGGTCGTGGTGGATCTACGGTTATGGTCATGGTGGTTCTATGGTTATTGTCATGGTGGTTATATGGTTATGTTATGGCCATAATTATGGTGGTTCTATGGTTGTGGTTGTGTTATGGTCATCGTTGATCTACGATTTGTGGTCATGGTGGTTCTATAGGTTAAAGTCCTGGTGGTTCTATGGTTAAGGTCATTTTGGTTCAATGTTTATGGTCATGGTGGTTCTATGGTCATGTTCATGGTGGTTATATGGTTATGGTCATTGTCTTGGTGGTTCTATGGTTTTGGTTATGGTCATGGTAGTTCTATGGTTATGTTATGTTATGGTGGTTCTATGGTTATGGTTATGTTATGGTCATGGTGGTTCTACAGTTATGGTCATGGTGGTTCTATGGTTATTTTATGGTCATGGTGGTTCTATGGTTATGGTTATGGTGGTTCTATGGTTGTGGTTATGGTCATGGTGGTTCTATGCGTATGTTATGGCCATGGTCGTGGTGGTTCTACAGTTATGGTCATGGTGGTTCTATGGTTATGGTCATGGGGGTTCTATGGTTAAGGTCATGGTCATGGTGGTTCTATGGTCATGGTCATGGTGGTTCTATGGTTATGGTCATTGTCATGGTGGTTCTATGGTTATGGTCATGGTGGTTCTATGGCTATTGACTTGGTCATGGTGGTTCTATAGTTAAGGTCATGGTGGTTCTATGGTCATGGTCATGGAGGTTCTATGGTTATGGTCATGGGGGTTTGATGGTTATGGTCAAGGTCGCTCTATGGTTATGGCCATGGTCATGGTGGTTCAATGGTTATGGTCATGGTGGTTCAATGGTTATGGTTATGGTCATGGTGGTTCTATGCGTGTGTTATGGCCATGGTCATGGTGGTTCTATGGTTATGGTCATGGTCATGGGGGTTCTATGGTTAAGGTCATGGTCATGGTGGTTCTATGGTCATGGTCATGTCATGGTGGTTCTATGGTATGTTATGGCCATGTCATGGTGGTTGTATAGTTATGGTTATGTCATGGTCATGGTGGATCTATGATTACGGTCAGGGTGGTTCTATGGCTATTGTCATGGTGGTTATATGGTTATGGTCATGGGGGTTCTATGGTTAAGGTCATGGTCATGGCGGTTCTATGGTTATGGTCATGGTGGTTATATGGTTATGTTATGGCCATTATTATGGTGGTTCTATTGTTATGGTCGTGGTGGATCTACGGTTATGGTCATGGTGGTTCTATGGTTATTGTCATGGTGGTTATATGGTTATGTTATGGCCATAATTATGGTGGTTTTATGGTTGTGGTTGTGTTATGGTCATCGTTGATCTACGATTTATGGTCATGGTGGTTCTATAGGTAAAGTCCTGGTGGTTCTATGGTTAAGGTCATTTTGGTTCAATGTTTATGGTCATGGTGGTTCTATCGTCATGTTCATGGTGGTTCTATGGTTATGGTCATTGTCTTGGTGGTTCAATGGTTGTGGTTATGGTCATGGTAGTTCTATGGTTATGTTATGGTTATGGTGGTTCTATGGTCATGTTCATGGTGGTTCTATGGTTATGGTCATTGTCTTGGTGGTTCTATGGTTTTGGTTATGGTCATGGTCATGGTGGTTCTACAGTTATGGTCATGGTGGTTCTATGGTTATTTTATGGTCATGGTGGTTCTACAGTTATGGTTATGGTGGTTGTATGGTTATGGTTATGGTTATGGTCATGGTGGTTCTATGCATATGTTATGGCCATGGTCGTGGTGGTTCTACAGTTATGGTCATGGTGGTTCTATGGTTATGGTCATGGTGGTTCTATGGTCATGGTCATGGTGGTTCTATGGTTATGGCCATGGTGGTTCTATGGTTATGGCCATGGTCATGGTGGTTCTATGGTTATGGTCATGGTGGTTCTATGGTTATGGTCATGGTGGTTATATGGTTATGGTTATGTCATGGTCATGGTGGTTCTATGGCTATTGTCATGGTCATGGTGGTTCTATAGTTAACGTCATGGTCATGGTGGTTCAATGGTTTTGGTCATGTTGGTTCTATGGTCATGGTCATGGGGGTTCGATGGTTATGGTCATGGTGGCTCTATGGTTATGGCCATGGTCATGGTGGTTCAATGGTTATGGTCATGGTGGTTCAATGGTTATGGTTATGTCATGGTCATGGTGGTTCTATGGTCATGGTGGTTCTATGGTTATGGCCATGGTCATGGTGGTCCTAAGGTTATGGTCATGATCATGGTGGTTCTATGGTTGTGGTCATGGTTTGTTCGATGGTTATGGTCATGGTGGTTCTATGGTTGTGGTCATGGTGGATCTTTGGTTATGGTCATGGTCATGGTGGTTCTATGGTTATGGTCAATGGTTATGGTCATGGTCATGGTGATTCTATGGTTACGGCCATGGTGGTTATATGGATATGGTTATAACATGGTCATGGTGGTTCTATGGTTATGGTCATGGTGGTTATATGGTTATGGTCATGGTGGTTCTATGGTCATGGTCATGTTGGTTCTATGGTTATGGTCATTGTCATGGTAGTTCTATGGTTATGGTCATTGTCATGGTGGTTCTATGGTTATGGTTATGTTATGGTCATGGTGGTTCTATGGTCATGGTCATGTTGGTTCTATGGTTATGGTCATTGTCATTGTAGTTCTATGGTTATGGTCATTGTCATGGTGGTTCTATAGTTATGGTCATGGTGGTTCTATAGTTAAGGTCATGGTGGTTCTATGGTCATGGTCATGGAGGTTCTATGGTTATGGTCATGGGGGTTTGATGGTTATGGTCAAGGTCGCTCTATGGTTATGGCCATGGTCATGGTGGTTCAATGGTTATGGTCATGGTGGTTCAATGGTTATGGTTATGTCATGGTCATGGTGGTTCTATGGTTATGGTCATGGTGGTCCTAAGGTTATGGTCATGGTGGTTCTATGGTTGTGGTCATGGTTTGTTCTATGGTTATGGTCATGGTGGTTCTATGGTTGTGGTCATGGTGGATCTTTGGTTATGGTCATGGTGGTTCTATGGTTATGGTCATGGTGGTTATATGGTTATGGTCATGGTCATGGTGATTCTATGGTTATGGCCATGGTGGTTCTATGGATATGGTTATGACATGGTCATGGTGGTTCTATGGTTATGGTCATGGTGGTTATATGGTTATGGTCATGGTGGTTCTATGGATATGGTTATGACATGGTCAAGGTGGTTCTATTGTTATGGTCGTGGTGGACCTATGGTTATGGTCATGGTGGTTCTATGGTTATGGCCATGGTCATGGTGGTCCTAAGGTTATGTTCATGGTCATGGTGGTTCTATGGTCATGGCCATGGTCATGGTGGTTCTATGGTTATGGCCATGGTCATGGTGGTTCTATGGTTATGGTCATGGTGGTTCTATGGTTATGGTCATGGTCATGGTGGTTCTATGGTCATGGCCATGGTGGTTCTATGGTTATGGCCATGGTCATGGTGGTTCTATGGTTATGGTCATGGTGGTTCTATGGATATGGTCGTGATCATGTTCATGGTGGTTCTATGGATATGGTTATGTCATGGTCATGGTGGTTCTATGGTTATGGTCATGGCGGTTCTATTGTTATGGACATGGTCATTGTGGGTCTATGGTTATGGTCATGGTGGTTATATGGTTATGGTCATGGTCATGGTGGTTCTATGGTCATGGTGGTTATATGGTTATGGTTATGGTCATGGTCATGGTGGTTCTATGGTTATGGTCATGGTCATGGTGGTTCTATGGTCATGGTGGTTATATGGTTATGGTCATTGTCATGGCGGTTCTATGGTCATGGTCATGGTGGTTCTATGGTTATGGTCATGGTGGTTGGTTATATGGTTATGGTCATGGTGGTTCTATGGTTAAGGTCATGGTCATGGTGGTTCTATGGTTATGGTCATGGTCTTTGTGGTTCAATGGTTGTGGTTATGGTCATGGTTGTTCTATGGTTATGTTATGGCCATTATTATGGTGGTTCTATTGTTATGGTCGTGGTGGATCTACGGTTATGGTCATGGTGGTTCGATGGTTGTGGTTATGGTCGTGGTGATTCTATGGTTATGTTATGGCCAGTATTATGGTGGTTCTATGGTTGTGGTTGTGTTATGGTCATCGTTGATCTACCATTTAGGGTGATGGTGGTTCTATGGTTATGGTCATGGTGGTTCTATGGTTATGGACATGGTCATGGTGGTTATATGGTTATGTTATGGCCATTATTATGGTGGTTCTATTGTTATGGTCATGGTGGATCTATGGTTATGGTCATGGGGGTTCAATGGTTATGGTCATGGTGGTTCAATGGTTATGGTCATGGTCATGGTGGTTCTATGGTTATGGTCATGGTGGTTATATGGTTATGGTCATGGTGGTTTATGGTCATGGTGGTTCTATGGTTATGGTCATGGTGGTTATATGGTTATGGTCATGGTCATGGTGGTTCTATGGTGGTTGGTGGTTCTATGGTTAAGGTCATGTCATGGTGGTTCTATGGTTATGGTTATGGTCATGGTCTTTGTGGTTCAATGGTTGTGGTTATGGTCATGGTGGTTCGATGGTTGTGGTTATGGTTGTGGTGGTTCTATGGTTATGGTCATGGTGGTTCTATGATTTTGGTTATGGTCATGGTGGTTATATGGTTATGTTATGGCCAGTATTATGGTGGTTCTATGGTTGTGGTTGTGTTATGGTCATCGTTGATCTATGATTTAGGGTGATGGTGGTTCTATGGTTATGGTCATGGTGGTTCTGATGTTATGGACATGGACATGGTGGCTATATGGTTATGTTACGGCCATTATTATGGTGGTTCTATTGTTATGGTCGTGGTGGATCTACGGTTATGATCATGGTGGTTCGATGGTTGTGGTTATGGTCCTGGTGGTTCTATGGTTATGTTATGGCCATTATTATGGTGGTTCTATTGTTATGGTCATGGTGGATCTATGGTTATGGTCATGGGGGTTCAATGGTTATGGTCATGGTGGTTCAATGGTTATGGTCATGGTCATGGTGGTTCTATGGTTATGGTCATGGTGGTTATATGGTTATGTTATGGCCATTATTATGGTGGTTCTATGGTTCTGGTTGTGTTATGGGCATCGTTGATCTACGATTTATGATCATGGTGCTTCTATAGGTTATGGTCCTGGTGGTTCTATGGTTGAGGTAATTTTGGCTCAATGTTTATGGTCATGGTGGTTCTATGGTTATGGTCATTGTACTGGTGGTTCAATGGTTGTGGTTATGGTCATGGTGGTTCTATGGTTATGTCATGGTCATGGTGGTTCTATGGTTATGGTCATTGTCATGGTGGTTCTATGATTATGGTTATGTCATGGTCATGGTGGTTCTATGGTTATTGCCATGGTCATGGTGGTTCTATGGTTAACGTCATGGTCATGGTGGTTCAATGGTTATGGTCATGGTCATGGTCATGGTGGTTCTATGGTTATGGTCATGGTATTTGTGGTTCAATGGTTGTGGTTATGGTCATGGTCGTTCTATGATTTTCGTTATGGTCATGGTAGTTCTATGGTTATGGTCATGGTCATGGTGGTTCTATGGTCATGGTCATGGTGGTTATATGGTTATGTTATGGCCATTATTCTGGTGGTTCTATTGTTATGGTCGTGGTGGATCTACGGTTATGGTCATGGTGGTTCTACAGTTATGGTCATGGTGGTTCTATGGTGAAGGTCATGGTTATGTTCATGGTGGTTCTATGGTTGTGTTTATGGTCATGCTCATGGTGGTTCTATGGACATGGTCATGGTGGTTCTATGGTTATGGTCATGGTGGTTCTGTGGTTTTGGTTATGGTCATGGTGGATCTACGGTTATGGTCATGGTGGTTCTATGATTGTGGTTATGGTCGTGGTGGTTCTATGGTTATGGTCATGGTGGTTCTATGGTTATGTGATGGCCATTATTATGGTGGTTCTATGGTTGTGGTTGTGTTATGGTCATGGTTGATCTATGGTCATTTATGAACATTTTACATCTTGGCCATGTTCTGTTATAATCTCCACCCGGCACAGCCAGAAGAGGACTGGCCACCCCTCATAGCCTGGTCCCTCTCTAGGTTTCTTCCTAGGTTTTGGCCTTTCTAGGGAGTTTTTCCTAGCCACCGTGCTTCTACACCTGTATTGCTTGCTGTTTGGGGTTTTAGGCTGGGTTTCTGTACAGCACTTTGAGATATCAGCTGTAAGAAAGACTATATAAATACATTTGATTTGACATGGTTATGGCCATGTGTCACGGCTTTCTTCCTGGGAAGCAGAGGCGGACCAAAACGCAGCGTGGTTATAGTTCATGGTTTTTAATAAGAAAACTCAAACATGAACAAACAACAAAACAATAAACGTGAAAACCGTAACAGTCCTAACTGGTGCATAAAACACAAAGACAGGAAACAATCACCCACAAAATACCCAAAGAATATGGCTGCCTAAATATGCCTCCCAATCAGAGACAACGATAAACACCTGCCTCTGATCCTGACTGAATGGCGGCTCTGGCGGATCCTGGCTGATTGGCAGCTCTGGCGGATCCTGGCTGAATGGCGGCTCTGGCGGATCCTGGCTGAATGGCGGCTCTGGCGGATCCTGGCTGACTGGCGGCTCTGGACAGACGGGAGACTCTGGCGGCGCTGGACAGACGGGAGACTCTGGCGGCTCTGGACAGACGGGAGACTCTGGCGGCTCTGGACAGACGGGAGACTCTGGCGGCTCTGGACAGACGGGAGACTCTGGCGGCTCTGGACAGACGGGAGACTCTGGCGGCTCTGGACAGACGGGAGACTCTGGCGGCTCTGGACAGACGGGAGACTCTAAATGCTCTATACAGACGGGAGACTCTAGCAGCTCTGGACAGACGAGGCGCACTGTAGGCCTGGTGCGTGGTGCCAGCGCTGGTGGTACTGGGACGAGAACACGCACCTCAGGGCGAGTGCGGGGAGGAAGAACAGGGAGTACTGGGCTCTGGACACGCATAGGAAGCCTGGTGCGGGGGGCTGCCAACGGAGGGCTGGTGCGTGTAGGTGGCACTGGATAGACCGGACCGTGCAGGCGCACTGGAGCTCTTGAGCCCAGAGCCTGCCCAACCTTACCTGGCTCGATGTCCACTCTAGCCCGGCCGATCTGAGGAGCTGGAATGTAGCGCACTGGGCTATGCACCCGCACTGGAGACACCGTGCGCTCCACAGCATAACACGGTACCTGCCCGGTCTCTCTCACTCTCCGGTAAGCACAGGAAGTTGGCGTAGGTCTCCTACCTGGCTTCTCCATACTTCCTGTGTGCCCCCCGCAATACATTTTAGGGGCTGACTCTCGGGCTTCCTACCGCGCCGCTGTGCTCATTTCTCCAACTCCATTCTCCTGTAACCCTCCTCACACTGCTCCAGCGAATCCCAGGCAGGCTCCGGCACTCTCCCTGGGTCGACCGCCCACCTGTCTATCTCTCCCCAAGTCGTATAGTCCAGATTTTGCTGTTATGGTGGGTGATTCTGTCACGGCTTTCTTCCTGGGAAGGAGAGGCGGACCAAAACGCAGCGTGTTTATAGTTCATGGTTCTTTAACCTGTTAATCCTACCCCCTACTTTTTCGAACATTCTGTTAAAAATCGCGCAACATTTCAGCGTCCTGCTACTCATGCCAGGAATATAGTATATGCATATGATTAGTATGTGTGGATAGAAAACACTCTGACGTTTCTAAAAACTGGTTAAATCACAGCTGTGACTATAACAGAGCCTGCGTTTCATCGAAAAGCGGAAGAAAATCTGATCACTGAAAACTGGAAAATATATCAATGCGCCACTTGCATGTATTGTTGAATGGAAACCAAATTAGATGGGGCTTAGATTGCAATTCCTACAGCTTCCACACGATGTCACCAGTCTTGTCAATTGCCTGGGCTTTGTTTCTTGGTCAAACGAGTAATCCGGTCTCCGACAGGATGTTTTGGATGAGAAATATCCGGACATGATTTCAAGACGTGGAGCTATTGAATACACATCGCCCCGTGATCAATTTGATAGATTATTAAAGTTTACTAATACCTAAAGTTGGATTACAAAAGTATTTCGAAGTGTTTTGTGAAAGTTTATTGTCGACTTTTTTAATTAAAAAAAATGATGTTGCGTTATGAAACGGTCTTTTTTCCTGGATCACACAATCTTCATAGATCGATAGTTAGGGTATATATAGACCGATTTAATCGAAAAAAAGACCCAATAGTGATGTTTATGGGACATCTAGGAGTGCCAACAAAGAAGATCGTCAAAGGTAATGAATGTTTTATATTTTATTTCTGCGTTTTGTGAAGTGACGGCTATGCTAATTATTTTGTTTACGTCCCCTTCTGGTATTTTGGGGTGTTGCATGCTATCAGATAATAGCTTCTCATGCTTTCGCCAAAAAAACATTTTAAGAATCTGACTTGTTGGCTGGATTCACAACGAGTGTAGCTTTAATTCAGTACCCTGCATGTGTGTTTTAATGAACGTTTGAGTTTTAACGAGTGCTATTAGCATTTAGCGTAGCGTAGTGCATTTGCATTTCCAGATGTCTGGATGGGACGCATGCGTCCCGGGTCGACTTAAGAAAACTTAAACATGAACAAACTACAAAACAATAAACATGAAAACCGTAACAGTCCTAACTGGTGCATAAAACACAAAGACAGGAAACAATCACCCACAAAATACCCAAAGAATATGGCTGCCTAAATAAATAATAAATAAACACCTGCCTCTGATTGAAAACCAATCCAGGCAACCATAGACTTACCTAGACACCTAAAGGAACACAACCCCATAAATCTACAAAAACCACTAGACAAGACAAAACACATAAATCACCCATGTCACACCCTGGCCTAACTAAAATAACAAAGATAACTAAGGCCAGGGCGTGACACTATGGTCATGGTGGTTCTGTGGTTATGGCCATGGTCATGTTGTGGCTGTTCTATGGTTATGGTCATGGTGGTTCTATGGTTGTGGTTATGGACATTGTCATGTTGGTTCTATGGTTATGGTGATGGTCGGTGGTGATGATGTTGGAGAATCTGCCTCAATATTATTGCTCTCTGATACACCTCATGTAACTTCCAAGCCACAATCCATCCTCTAATTAGTTTTCACAGTTTGTCCACTAACTGCAAAATATTCTACCGGGCTATCTAAGGAATTAGATGGAGTATAAATATGGCTTAGTGTTCGTTTTCACCCTCTGTCTGCACCATCTGTTTGGCTGTCTGACCACATTTCCACCTGTCTGTCTGCCTTCTAGCCAGCCTTCCTTCCTTTCTGTTTGTCTGTCTTCTCGAATCCTTTCCCACTCTTGTTGTCTCTATATCTCCATGCTGGCGTGTATGCTGCTTGATTGCAGGCATCCTTGTGAGTCTGCCCTCCTGCTTGGCCTCTCTGCGTCTCTACCTGCTTACATGCGAGTCTGCCTGCCGCCTCCTCCAACACATGCACCATTGGCTAGCCTGTATGCTGCTTGCCTGCAGGTGATCATGTCCTTCTGTTTGCGTTTGGTTCTCTGCCTGCCTGCTTGCTTGTCTGTCTGTGTCACTCTACCTGCTTGCATGCTAGTCTTCCTGCGGCCTGCCTGCTAGCCGGTGCTCTGTACAGGCCAACACAAGCATGTGGGGCTTAGCCAAGGCCGGCCACGGCCCTCATTATTAAAAGCGATGGCCAGGGCTCAGGGTCTGTCTGCACAAACACAGAGTGACGGAGAGGGGGAAAGGGAAACCGGCTCGCAGGGGATGAGGTTTCAATAAACGTCAGGCAGCGTCGGCTCTGTTTGGACTGCAAATTATTGCTGGCTGATGGTCTATTATTTTACAACCGAAGATCGCTGTCGAGAGAAAGGTAGAAGGGGGAATGAGAGAGGGAAATAAAAAACTCAGAAAGGCCGCCAAAGGGGAAAAAGGGTTACAAAATACTATAATAATCTCAGAAAATATTACTGGAGTGGCTGCAGCTCTAGCTAAGAATAGGCCAGAGAGTGCCTGGGGCTGATTTAACAGTAGATCGGAGAGAAGGTGGGGAGTCATGTGAGAGTCTTATAAAATCAACACCTTGTAGCAAAATAGGTTGCCTCAATTACTTCAAAGAAAATAAAAGACATTTGTCACTTTCATATTACTTCCACTCTTCTATTGCCTTGGGGGATTTGGACCGTTTGAACTAATGGAGAACATGCATGGATATGTTAACTCAAGGATGGGTTTATGTTACTATTGCTGAATCTTTGTGATAACTAGTCCTTCATGGAGTATCAGCATGTGAAGTGTACCAGTTTTTGGTCATTATCCGTTTTATGGAGACATACATTTGTGAAATGAACACAAAAGCTTGACTCCATTATACTTGACTCGATAATATAACTCCTCCAAAAGTGATTTTCTTAGCCAGACAGCGAGACCAGAAGTACCTGTGCTGTCTGGGTCTGTGTGTTTTTCTACCCATGTTCCACTGAGCGAGACTACACGAGGAAGGCATCTGAGTGCCAGTGTGTGTGCTGTCTGCAGTTTCGTAACAGCGAACCGCGAATAGGTTTAAAAAGTCAACTAGCCGACAGGGAAAAGTCGTTTTCTTACCTCAATAAAATTAGTTTGGATTTTAGTGTTTTTCTAACACTCTTGTACTCCCTTAGTATTCTAGAACGCACCCAGTCTGGGAAGAAAAAAAAGGTGTAACTTATAATGGGCGGGCCTCACTGGTGATTCCAGGCAAATTAAAATGCAACATTATATGGCCGGGCCAAGGTTAGGCTGCGTTTGTTGGGAAGCTGTTACAGCCATTTTTTTCTAGCCTCTCAATTGAGGTAATAAATTGAGGCTGATGGCTAATTTTAGGCGAAACCCAATACCTCTCGGTAAATTACGGGCCTAGCGAGACCTTTTAATCAAACTGCGTCTGGCGCTGTCGCCGATATAGAAATAAGCTGTATGATTTTTTTTTTCTCAGGAAATAAATCTCTTGAGAATCTGTGTTCAGAAGTACTGTAGCCAGCGTCAGTCATGTTTCCGCCTCCCTGGGACAACAAGAGGGAGGCAGGCCACTTTGGCTTGGCACTGTGCAATGGCTGGTTTTAGTCAAGTCTGATTGCATGTGCAGCCTCAGTCTTGAGCCATTATAGTGTGCTTACAGTATGTGACTGCAGAGGTTTATAACAAAGGGAGCAGAGATATAAACAGAGGTTACACTAGGGCAAGAGGTGGTTGACAATGCCACTCGTCAAAGATCGATAGTGGTTGTGTAAGAATAGAGTTGCTTGAATGGAATACACAATGTACAATGTATCGTGCTCAGTATATGAACATATCTTCTCATTCTCAGACTGTTTTCTTAAACCCAACAAAATGTGGACGTCAGTAAAAATTTTCTGAATAGTCTCATGTAAAATATCCCAGTCAAAACACATTCATGAAGGTCTATGATATACTGAACATCCATTTCACATTTACCTCAGAAGAAACATTTTACAGGACTACAGCTTTTCAGAACCTTAGCTGCATGCCAAAAGCGACATCTTGTCCGCAGTCTCACAATCAACGGGTGATACCTAATAATTACACTGTGGAACCCAGTAAAGGTCTAATCTGCTCCTGTAGGCTTTGAGAATTTACACGACACGCTCAGAGGAGCTGTCAACTCTTTCCACAAGGTTCATGCGTGAGACTTCTGGGTTTCAGCAACAGAGGAAAAACTGCATTTTGACTGCCACTGCATTAAACGTATTGTCTTACTTAATGAGATGGAAACGTGCGAATGATTACCAGCTATATAGAACCATGCTCAGCAGTCTGGTGTGGGTAGGATTAGTTTGAGATGTTGTGGTCGTAAAGTAGATATCCAGGCTTCCCCTTAAATAAAACTGAGATAGACAGTATAAGGGAATCCGCTGGACTATGTATGAGAGTGCATGTATCAGGGAAAATGTGAGCCAGATTACAGATGGTACATGACCATCTGATCATTTATCACTCCAGTGTTAATCTGCAAAATTGTAATTATTCGCCTACCTCATGCCTTTACTCCATGTGTAACTCTGTGTTGTCTGTTCACACTGCTATGCTTTATCTTGGCCAGGTCGCAGTTGCAAATGAGAACTTGTTCTCAACTAGCCTACCTGGTTAAATAAAGGTGAAATAAAAAAATAAAAAAAGGGAATAGGTGTTTGGTTTCGATTCGTTCTACCCAATTGGAGCACTTTGAGTGCCTGGTCTAACCAAAGATCCCACATTTGGTCAAGTGTTATCTGATTGGGAAAAAGCTCTCAGGATCAAGAACACTTTTCTGTTGCCTTTTTGCCTGTTGCCTCTTTGCTGCTGTATGAGGATATATGGAAGTGGATATGACAGTAATTATATTGTGCATCGATTATGACATTACTACAAACCAATTAGAGGCAATCTCCTTTGAACAATCACAAGACAATTAAAGCAAAAGACCTAAAATACGGTTTTGAGAAAATATTTTCTTGTACCTTAAAATAGCCATAATGAGGGCATGAAAAACAATACTGAATTGTTTGACCTTTTTAATCATTTGTAATTGTATCCAGAGAGTACAGATCAACAGCACCTGTCCCACATTTTGAGAGTAACACACAGCTTCTGTCAAAACCATTGGACAGAGGAGTGAGGGGGACAAGTTGGTGAACTCTTGGTTGGGAATATCTGCTTTACGATTAGTTGGTCCTTCACCAACTTGTTTTTGCATTTGCCTATTAAAACATCCTGGAGCTATTGAAGGCATTGATATCTCAGGACCATCTCAGGACCATCTCAGGACCATCTCAGGACCATCTCAGGACCATCTCAGGACCATCTCAGGACCATCTCAGGACCATCTCAGGACCATCTCAGGACCATCTCAGGACCATCTCAGGACCATCTCAGGACCATCTCAGGACCATCTCAGGACAATCTCAGGACCATCTCAGGACCATCTCAGGACCATCTCAGGACCATCTCAGGACAATCTCAGGACCATCTCAGGACAATCTCAGGACAATCTCAGGACCATCTCAGGACCATCTCAGGACAATCTCAGGACCATCTCAGGACAATCTCAGGACAATCTCAGGACCATCTCAGGACCATCTCAGGACATTCTCAGGACCATCTCAGGACAATCTCAGGACAATCTCAGGACCATCTCAGGACATTCTCAGGACCATCTCAGGACAATCTCAGGACCATCTCAGGACAATCTCAGGACCATCTCAGGACCATCTCAGGACAATCTCAGGACCATCTCAGGACAATCTCAGGACAATCTCAGGACAATCTCAGGACCATCTCAGGACCATCTCAGGACAATCTCAGGACCATCTCAGGACAATCTCAGGACCATCTCAGGACCATCTCAGGACAATCTCAGGACCATCTCAGGACCATCTCAGGACAATCTCAGGACCATCTCAGGACAATCTCAGGACAATCTCAGGACAATCTCAGGACCATCTCAGGACCATCTCAGGACAATCTCAGGACCATCTCAGGACCATCTCAGGACAATCTCAGGACCATCTCAGGACAATCTCAGGACCATCTCAGGACCATCTCAGGACAATCTCAGGACCATCTCAGGAGAATCTCAGGACTATCACATGACAATCTCAGGACCATCTCAGGACAATCTCAGGACCATCTCAGGAGAATCTCAGGACCATCTCAGGACTATCTCAGGAAAACGTTTGAGTCCTGCTTCTCCCTGCTTTCAAAGAAGCTGGTGAACTTCCACTATGGAAAACATGACGAAATGATGGGAGGAAGGTTTTCCTAGTTAGAATGACACCAATGACACACAAGCCATGTGATATGCTGGGAAAGAACCACGTTTTGAAGACCATCGTCCTTTAGGCTGCGGTGTGATTATGGCTAGTACTCACGTAAAGAAGATTGAGACTCTTTAGCCTTTAATTTCATGTTGCCTTGATATCGTTTGAATAGATTTCTCTGGATTTCTCATGCATATATATTTATTTTACACTGAAATTAGGTCTTTAGATTTTTTCTTCTGATTTTTTTTTTAACCCTAACCCTAACCCTAACCCTCTTGATTTATTCCTCAATCTGTGATTATTACAATTGTGTGTCTTTTTAATTGACGGATATCATATTTATGTTTTCGGAAAAAAACAGAGGTTGTAGAGGTTGCCAGGGACAATTATGTTTTTATGGGAGGATGGTGGGTATTTGGGCATACGTGCTGTTGCAGTTGTACCTGTGTGTGTGTGTGTTTGGGTGCATGCATGCGTGTGTGTGTTCGCACTTATTTGCATGTGTGTGGGTGAGTGTTTGCTTGTGTGTGTGTGTGTGTGTGTGTGTGTGTGTGTGTGTTTGTGTTTTGATATGGGTGTAGGGGGTATGGGTGTGATTTAGAGCACCTGCCCTGTCACGTCACGTCACTCATGCTGCTGTTTGTTGCCTGCTCGGAACCTTCCGGATGACATCATCAAACAACGCGGGAAGAGGCCAAGACGCCTGCGGTGGGATGGCTGGAGCGGATCCTGTTTGTGTGTGTGTCTCCTGGTGACCCACTCTCCACAGTCCTAAAAATAAAGACACCTCCGTCCTGCAGTTCTAGGCAAAGTATGAAAATATAAACCAACTCGAATCATACCACTGGCTAATTATTGTTCCATAAGTCACAGTTAAAACAGAACTTTTGTGTATACTGAATGTTTGTGTATATATCCTGGCCTCTTGTCTGCCAGTGTTCTATACAAGGACACACTCTCTGTTCTCAACAGGAGCTACACAACTAGTTGTCTGCCTAGAGGATGTGGTTCATGACTCATTATATAGCAGCCTAGGAGTCAATTGAATCTCAACTATCAAACTACCTCTACCCACATGTACCCATTCCTCCTCTGTCTGTACAGTGAAAGGTTCATGTCTCTGTCAATTCCCCCGCTCTGTCAGGAAGCGTAAGGACATTGGCTATTTTGTGTTTACCACAGGGTAGATTACAGAGGATATGCACAGTTTCCACCTGCTAATCAACATGTAAGTGTTCTTCCACCTACTACCTCATATTTGTCAGGATTGGTATAATGACTCGTGTCTATCTTACACACCCACCACCTCATTTCCTGTTCCCGAAAAATTCTCCTGCCTGAAACTTAGCTTGAGCTGGAAAAATGTCACAGTGAGATGCAAATGTAAGAAAATAGAACAAATATCTTCTGTCTTTCTGTCCTCTATGTAACCGCATCTTAATCTAAACAAAATATATTGAATTTCAGGTGACTTATTATGCAAAGGAGACTGATTGGACTGCCCAAACATAAAATCCCAGCATGCTTTGCATGACCATAAAAATATCACAATTTCAAGAAGTATACACTTTTGGAGAAAACTGTACAAAGTCAGGTAGACCTAAAATGTTAAAGAAACATTATGGGATGGAGACCAAATGGAAAAAGGTGTGTGTTTGCGTGTGTGTGTGCTCACTTGTGTGCATGTGTGCGCCACTGCATGTGTATCTGTGCCTGTGCACTTGCATGTGAGTGTGCATGTACCTATTTTTAAGTGTGAATCTGGCCACATGCCTGTTTTTTTATTTCGTTCCGTGACGGCGGAGTGCGGCTGACAAAGAAGAGGGACTGTTTCGATCCGGTAAGTCAGCGAAGAACTCGTGCTCCCTTAATGACAGTGAAAACAAACAGTGGTGAATGGGTGCTTGGTCCCTCCTGAAACCACAGGCCCCTTACGGGAAGAGCCTGTCCAGTCCAGGGCTAGGCCTACAGGAAGACCCCGGCGCCAAGGAGTTAAAATGCCCCCAGTGTGTGTGTCTGTGTCCATCTGTGTGTGTGTGTGTGTGTGTGTGTGTGTGTGTGTGTGTGTGTGTGTGTGTGTGTGTGTGTGTGTGTGTGTGTGTGTGTGTGTGTGTGTGTGTGTGTGTGTGTGTGTGTGTGTGTGTGTGTGTGTGTGTGTGTGTATGACCTACAAGGCTGCAGGGGATCAGCTGGGAAACAGACAGTGCAGCCAGAGAGGTATCACGAGGGGAGACTTCCCAATCACGAACAGCAACAATATTATCCTGCCATTGACTGACACACTGTGATTTATGAGTCCAGGGTAAGGATAAACTGGCTTCATGTCCTGAATATGAAGAACATATACCAAGGACCCAATTCACTGTAATAGTATACGTGTTTGTAATGTAAGATGATAAGCAAGGATAAAAGTTCAACTTTAATTTTGGTTTTCTTTTGTCGTTCTAGAAGTGGTAGAATATAAGCAACTGAAGCATGGGTACGAGTGGAGAAGGTGAGTTGATACGGTACAGTATGTGTGTGTGTGTGTTTGTCAGACATACAGACAGAGTGGTGCTGAACATATGTTTGTACGTGCGTGTGCTTTCACTGCTCTGCCACTATCTCTCTGTATTAGATCCTTTACAGTGTACAGATCTGATGCTTGGCTAAAAACAATGTATATTTCTCTTCCAAACAGCCTTGGCAGGCCTACTGAGATGCCAGCTTTCCAAGGTTCATGGATGTGTACTGTCTGATCTGTTTCACTCCCACTTCCAAACAGCTGTTGTTTTAGGACCTGGGCCAACAGAGAGGATTAAATATTGCTCAAAACAAACTTTTTCAAAACACCCTGCAGCATCGAATGTCTCTACTGTGACAAAGCAAACATTAGCAGCAATGGAGGTGCATTCCACCTTGTTTATGGGCAACTGATGTGACGTGTTATGCCGGTATCCAAGGATAATATTTTATATAAAAAAATATGTGTAAATATAAAATATCTTGTTACAGCACATTTCAACACGTCCTCCTCTGTTTGGCACTGCATTAATTTATCACAAAGCATTTTATGAAACTGGTGTAGAGCGTAAGAAAACTGCAAATATTTAACTTTGGCATAGATTTACAAGGGTATGTGATTATATCATGAAATATTGTCCAAATATTGAGATGGAAAGGAATCTTTAAAAAAACAAACACTTTGTCTGCACATTTGAAAAACACTAACGTCATATGGTACAACCGACATTACAACCCACATAACATTGTTTTTATCCATGTGTGGCATCAAAGCGGACACTGTGGTGGACCCCCCCCCCCCCAATCAACATAATCAAATCTCCCACAAATCTTCGCAAATCTCACATCTCTGTACACAATCTGTACAGAATCCTCTGTCATTTTCAATGTCATTTTAAAAACCTATTAAAATTGTGTATAATAAAAAAAATGTATTTGTTATTAAAGATTAAGGTGCGTATGAAACGTAGAGTTAAAAGACACTTTGTCAATTATGCCTGTTTTCAGTCACTCACCTACCTACAATGATGATGTCTTCCTATTTGCATAACCTGGTAAGCAGACGAGGGGACAAGATAACTTGCCATGACAGGCCGACTAAGGGGCAGGTTAGGAGAATTTAGAGTACACATTATCCATTTCGATAGCTGGGCTTATTAGCTACACCATTATACAGGTTACTGTGAATAAAAGAATGTATTCCTAGCACACCATGTATTTGCCAAATAAATATTTATTTGCAAGGAAAACTAAATGCATGCTCTTCAATCGATCACTGCCCGCACCTGCCCGCCGGTCCAGCATCACTACTCTGGGCGGGTCTGACTTAGAATACGTGGGCAATTACAAATACCTAGGTGTCTGGTTAGACTGTAAACTCTCCTTCCAGACTCACATTAAGCATCTCCAATCCAACATTAAATCTAGAATCGGCTTCCTATATCGCAACATACCATCCTTCACTCATGCTGCCAAACATACCCTCGTAAAACTGACCAACCTACCGATCCTCGACTTTGGCGATGTCATCTGTAATATAGCCTCCAACACTCTACTCAACAAATCGGATGCAGTCTATCATAGTGCCATCCGTTTTGTCACCAAAGCCCCATACACTACCCACCACTGCGACCTGTATGCTCTCGTTGGTTGGCCCTCGCTTCATACTCGTCGCCAAACCCACTGGCTACAGGTTATCTACAAGTCTCTGTGAGGTAAAGCACCGCCTTATCTCAGCTCACTGGTGACCATAGCAGCACCCACTTGTAGCACGCTCTCCAGCAGGTATATCTCACTGGTCACCCCCAAAGCCAATTCCTCCTTTGGTCGCCTTTCCTTCCAGTTCTCTGCTGCCAATGACTGGAACGAACTGCAAAGATCACTGAAGCTGGAGACTCATATCTCCCTCACTAGCTTTAAGAACCAGCTGTCAGAGCAGCTTACAGATCACTGCACCTGTACATAGCCCATTTGTAAACATCCCATCTATCTACCTACCTCATCCCCATACTGTATTTATTCATTTATCTTGCTCCTTTGCACCCCAGTATCTCTACTTGCACATTCGTCTTCTGCGCATCTACCATTCCAGTGTTTAATTGCTATATTGTAATTACTTCACCATCATGGCCTATTTATTGCCTTAACTCCCTTATCTTACCTCATTTGCACACACTGTATATAGACTTTTTCTTTTCTTTTTTCCACTGTATTATTGACTGTATGTTTTGTTTATTCCATGTGTAACTCTGTGTTGTTGTATGTCAAATTGCTATGCTTTATCTTTGCCAGGTCGCAGTTGCAAATTAAAACTTGTTCTCAACTATATACAACGTTAAATATTTTTTTTTTTTAGCATGTGTATGTTTTAAGATCTGCTTAATGACTTAATGACAGCTTTCAGAGCCTGCGTTCTGGAATTAAAGGGGCAATCTAGCATTGGTACAAACCATGAAATAATTTTCATTTCATGGATGATCAATCATCGGGTCCACAGTTCTGTCTACGAATTTGTTTGTTTCTTTGTTGTTTGTTTGAACCCCAGATTCCCTCTTTTTTACAACATGGTGTAACTTCTATTAGCCATTCCCAAATGTTTCCAGTTACAGAAATATTGTTTATTTTTTCCTCAAACATACTACAGCGATCATACTACATCTTTGATTTTTTTTAAAAACAGAAACATCTATATAGACAGCAGTAGCGGGTAAAATCACGGAGGGAAAAATCACGGAGGGCAAAATCACGGAGGGTAAAATCACAGAGGGTAAAATCACAGAGGGTAAAATCACAGAGGGTAAAATCACAGAGGGTAAAATCACGGAGGGAGCCAAGCCAGTAAAAACCCATTCGTTTGTACATCACCGTGATATACAAGAAGTCCGTGACAACACAGTGGAGGAATACATTCAATTACACGTACGTTTCATCACAAAACTGGAGCGCAACATCTGTCCTGTGAAGTCCACAAAGCAAATGTTGCACGTCATAGCAATTGCAGCATAGTCAAGCGAGTTCGTGTTTTCGACAGTTTACTAAACAACTACTGGTTTAGAAACACAGAGTTACCGCAAGTCAGCACTGACAGGAACACTGCTTCCGCTATTCCAGCACCATTTCACCTTAAACAGTCCAGCCTCATCAAATCAACAAGGCTGTATATGCTTAGTTTAAGATACCAAAAACAATTTAGTCCAATCAATGTTGCTAAATATCATAACGGCTGTCCATGGTACTGATTTCTGTCTGTGTGTGTCTGTTTGTGGGTGAGGGCACAAGTAAAACATTTTTTTTTACTCAACCTACTTGTAGACTAGTTGAATGCTATCGCCATCCTTCTCTCTTTCATTTTGGCAAAATTGTCTATGGCTCAGTACAGTGCACTTTTAGTTTTTGTTGTCATAGGCTAACTAGCTAAAATGCTTGCTAGCCTAACTTCCTTGCATGTGCAACAACAAAGCAGCTCAGTTAGCTAGCGAGTTAACGTGAGCCTACTAGGTTACATATTGAACTTCAATCATCTCAGACCAGTGGCACAGCATATTAATTTATGGTTAGATCAGAATTGCCGTCATAATCATTGGCCTGTACAGAGAATTAAGCAAAACCACAAGTCCAAATCCCCATCTCCATCTAGACCAGAAACAGACATATTTTTCTGAAAATTCAGTTTTGTTTAGGAAGTTATTTGACTGGTGTGAAGCCAAATCCAAACTGGCCTCCCTTGGGGGGCATTTTGCTTCACCAGGACAACCCACTGTTGAGCTCAGCTCAACGCTGATTGGCTAATTCTTTTATACATTTTTTTTTTATCAAGGGAGGTCAAACGCTTTGCTGGCATCAATCAATCAAATGCAACAGCAGCAACATGTTATGCTGTTTTTCAGATTCAAAGGCTACACATACTGAGAGAGACGGGCACTGCATCCCTTGCTCAGATGATTTCTCTGGTGAGATTCAGCCACTTGCGAATTGATGGACAATTATAAAAACTCAGAGCAATAAAAAAAAATGTATTGGTCAAATACTTGTGGAAGGTTGGCTTCCCTTGGCATCCATGAATACACGCCACTGATAGACAGTTCCTATAAAATGTGTGTTACCAAGTGAGTATCGCAATATGGCTGCCTGCAATTGATCCGTTTTTTGCATTTCTCAATATGTATGCATCTGAAATAGTCTGTAAATTCAAATTTAAAACAATTATTTTGTAATAATAAGCAAAAAAAGTAATAAATATAGCAAATTAGGACTTAACATGTAGATCTTGTTTAAAAATGCAATTAAACATATATTTTCAGTTTTCAACTGTTATTAGTTCACAGACAAGACTTGTGAAAAGATAAAACACGTATTTAAATGTTCAGTAACACCTTTTTTCACTTTTGAAAAACATATTTGTCAATGACTGACAGATGGAAATAATATGAACTATGATGTGTGTTCCACTGCTGGTCACTCTCCTATGTTTTAAACCAGCTGGTTTGTTCAACCTGAAAGTGATGCAAGAGAGGTTAATGTTGCACTATGTTGTATGCAGAGATGTGTCATTTAAAATAAAATAAAAAGAAGTCAACAAAGGCAACGACAAAAGAATCACAGACAGAACAAAAATAATGCATATAATCAGTTGTGAAACGAGAAGGTTTCATTTCTATATTGATCAACTTCTGTAAACTAGACAGACTGCGAAACAGTGGGGAAGACACAGAAAGAGTCATCCATAGAGTTCACGTGCCTTTTCATGTGGTGAAACTTCACATAGTTCCATCACCGCGCCCTGGGCTGTCCTCAGAACCCACAAAAAAACAAGAAAAAAAAACAAGACTATCCTGGGTTCTAGACCTGTCGTCAGGGTGTAAAATATCCCTTCTCTGTTGTGCTTCCTCCCTGTGGAACCTGTGTTCTCCCCGCTGTCTCTCTCTCTCTCTCTCTCTGATCCTGTTCCGCTCCCTGTCTCCCTTACACCCTAGTGTGAGACACCCTGATGATGGGACTTTACCGTGTCGGGGGCTGATGACGTCACTGTGAAAATAAACCTGGTCTAAAAATAGCCTTGCGACGTCAGGTGTTGATACACCCACAGTTTACAGGGACAGCTCGATGACGAGAGTGTGTCAGAGTCCTGGTAGCACAGTCACACCTCCCAGACTCCCTGTCTGTGTGTAAATAAAACACTGGATCCTCTGTGTGTGTGTGGGGGGTAAATGGT